>NC_086318.1:65688550-65891050 GCF_036172605.1 Pelobates fuscus
TTACAATACACACAGACACTCCCACACAAAATCCTCCCCTCTGCCTGTGATATGATTACTGAACACAATGGGTAATATAATTATCACAGGCAGAGAAATACAGTTTTATAAAACATATCACAGGGACCCCAAAACATGCAATAACCCCATAAAAATATCCTCGGAACCGGGGGGTGAACCACATATCCAAAATTCACCCAGATCCGTTCAGTAGTTTGGAAGATAAAGTTTAATGCAGATTCCGCAGAACATATACAGGCTATATGAAAAATAATTACTGTATAATGTGTCCCCTGTTGTATAGTTTAAAACTACTGCACGATGTCTTTGTGCACCAAATACCGGCGAGATGGCACCGTGTAGAAAAGTCCAAACAGTGTCTGTGAGTTAAAATGGCCGCCATCCATTGTTCTCACCATGTGCTTCATCCATTGTTCTCACCATGTGCCTCTGATACGTGAAATGGTGGCCACCCAGTAACTCCACAGTATGTCCCCAGATGGTTCTTAAAGGGCCAGCAACATAATAAAATACAATATGCCAAAATCAGTTCCTAGAAGGGCAATACATCCCAGGGCCATAGTCGCAGGGCAGGAGGCTGGCAAACAGGCCCCTCCAAAAACCAGGGGCGAGGTCACTTTCGCCACACACACACATATATATATATATATATATATATATGAGATATACATATATATACATATATTATATTTATATATACTATATATATCTTATATATAATGTCATACTAAGTGTATTTTTTGTTAATATATACATATATTAATATAAAAATACACTTAGAGTAAAATTACACACGTGTATATATATATAATATATAATAGCTATATATATTGTATATATTTATATATATTATTATAAAAAATAAACAATTAATTTAAAATATATATATATATGTAATTTTATTCTAACTGTATTTTGATATTAATATATATATATATATATATACATATATCAATCAAAATACACTTAGAATGAAATGATATATACATCTATGTATATATAAATAAATAAAATTAATACAAAACATACATATTAAAGGAAAAGGAGTGTCTCGGGGAAGAGCTGTATTAGTGATAGCCAATGGAAAACAGTTAATGGTGATATAGCAAGATGCCCAGAAATAAAGGGGTATACCTTTAAGATACTTTTTTAATTTTAAAAGGTGTCAATTATATCCGTACATCCCTTTAAATTTAAAACATAAATACAAATCCTATTTAATGTGAGGTATAGTGCCAAGTGACAACTCACAATTTTTTGAGCTAAAAAACTTAGCTCAAGTTCATGCGCTTTGGTGACCCTACCCCTCCTTTACGTCCAAATTTTCTTAGGGTATTGTCCTAGGTTATTGGCATAAAGGAAACAGTGTAATATTGTTAAAATGTATATGGTTAATAGTAAAGCGCAATTAGGTACTCATAAACCCAGAACCTTCCAATCGGCTCAAATCAAGTCGCATATGTGTTTAAGGACCACATTCCTTCTTTAATGTAGTTGGAAAAATAGTGCTGTAAGTGTATGAAAAGTATATACTTTATTACTTAAAAAACATGTAATATAAAAAATAAATTAGTTAAAAAATACACTTATTCGGCTAAAGTACAAAAAAATTGTCTTAGTCTTAGTGCTCACTGTTCTCCCAGGACGCGTTTCGCCAATAGGCTTCCTCAGCTGGAAAATACTTTGTGTTATATACAAAATATACATATGTCCATACACATAATTACATTAATAATTTCATAAATATACAAGTAGACTTCAAATATATAAATATATATTTAAATTCTATGTGCATATTTATGTAATATTTTTACATAATTAAGTAATTTTATTGATTGCAATTTGGGGGACCTGCCTGACAACTCGGGCGAAAAGTCCAGAGAATTTAATTTGCTAGCACTATATTTAACCCTGTAACTTTCCAAGACACCCTAAATCCTGTACATGGGGGATACTGTTTTACTCGGTAGACTTCGCTGAATACAAATATTAGTGTTTCAAAACAGTAAAACATATCACAGTGATGATTTTGTCAGTGAAAGTAAAGTTTTTTGCATTTTTTACACACAAACGGCACTTTCACTGACGATATATTGTTGTGATACATTTTACTGTTTTGAAACACTAATATTTGTGTTCAACTAAGTCTCCCGAGCAGGGCCGCCACCAGAAATTTTGGGGCCCCTGACAAAGCACAAAGTCTGGGCCCCCCTCCCTCCCTGCCCGGCCGGCCTGCCTCCCCCTCAGTGAATGCAGTATGTGTGTTAGTGTAGTGGATGAAGAGTGTGTGTTAGTGTAGTGAATGCAGAGTGTGTGTTAGTGCAGTGGATACAGTGTGTATGTTAGTGCAGTGAATGCAGTGTGTGTTAGTGCAGTGAGTGTTAGTGCAGTGAATGCAGAGTGTGTGTCAGTGTAGTGAATGCAGTGTGTGTCAGTGTAGTGAATGCAGTGTGTGTGTCAGTGCAGTGGATGCAGTGTGTGTGTGTTAGTGCAGTGTGTGTCAGTGCAGTGAATGCAGTGTGTGTGTCAGTGTAGTGAATGTAGTGTGTGTGTCAGTGCGGTGGATGCAGTGTGTGTGTGTCAGTGCGGTGGATGCAGTGTGTGTCAGTGCGGTGGATGCAGTGTGTGTCAGTGCGGTGGATGCAGTGTGTGTGTTAGTGCAGTGAGTGTGTTAGTGCAGTGTGTGTTTGTGCAGTGAATGCAGAGTGTGTGTCAATGTAATGAATGCAGTGTGTGTGTTAGTGCAATGAATGCAGTGTGTGTGTTAGTGCAATGAATGCAGTGTGTGTGTTAGTGCAGTGAATGCAGTGTGTGTGTTAGTGCAGTGAATGCAGTGTGTTAGTGCAGTGAATGCAGTGTGTGTTAGTGCAGTGAGTGTTAATGCAGTGAGTGTTAGTGCAGTGAATGCAGTGCGTATGTGTCAGTGTAGTGAATGCAGTGTGTGTGTTAGTGCAGTGTGTGTCAGTGCAGTGAATGCAGTGTGTGTCAGTGTAGTGAATGCAGTGTGTGTCAGTGTAGTGAATGCAAAGTGTGTCAGTGTAGTGAATGCAGAGTGTGTCAGTGTAATGAATGCAGTGTGTGTCAGTGTAATGAATGCAGTGTGTGTCAGTGTAATGAATGCAGTGTGTCTGTCAGTGTAATGAATGCAGTGTGTGTCAGTGCAATGAAGGCAGAGTGTGTGTCAGTGTAGTGAATGCAGTGTGTGTGTGTTAGTGCAGTGTGTGTCAGTGTAGTGAATGCAGTGTGAATGCAGTGGATGCAGTGTGTGTTAGTGAGTGCAGTGTGTTAGTGCAGTGAGTGTCAGTGCAGTGAATGCAGTGTGTGAGTGTAATGAATGCAGTGTGTGTATGTGTTTAGTAGTGTATGCATGTAAATGTAGTAATAGTAATTTAAATGTATTTTTGTTATTCCCCCCTCCCTGTTTCTTACCTGGTTCAGGGAGAGGGGAAGATCCTTTGATCCCTGGTGGTCCGGTCAGGTGGAATTGCGGGCCCCCCGGCTCCCTATACTTGCAGAGGGGGCCCAGCGGCCTGCAGGAGGACTTTACAGCATTTCCTGCTCTCACTCCCGCGAGATGTGGTGTGCGCGCCGCGCGGAGCGTTGCCATGGCAACGCTCTAACGGCCGCACGTCTCGCGGGAGTTAGAGCTGGAAAGTGCTTCTGCAGGCCGCTGGGCCCCCTCTGCAAGTATAGGGAGCCGGGGGGCCCGCGGCTGCACATATATATAGCGATGATCGCTATATATATGTGCATTAAGTAATTGTGGGGCCCTGGACTGCCAAAGCAGTCCGGGCCCCCCAGGACCGCCGGGCCCGTGACAACCGTCACGGTTGTCACCCCCTGATGGCGGCCCTGCTCCCGAGTATAACAATACCCCCCATGTACAGGTTTTATAGTGTTTCTGAAAGTTACAGGGTCAAATATAAGGCTCTATTTTACATTTTTTCACAGTGTTATTCCTAGCCAGCATCTGTGATGGGAAATCAGGCAGTCATCTAAACATTTTGATTGAGCTTTAGCTTAGAACACCCTTGAAGGTGTTTAAGGAGATTAGGGCTAGTTTAGAGGATTCTTCTTAGACCTCTCTGAGTCTTTATAGCCCTTCTACCTATCCAGCATTTCTGGAAACTAGCTAAGAGAAAGGGTGGCTGTGTGTCTGTGATACATTTAACTTTATATCACCTTATTGACACTTTTTATGACAGCATCACTCCGGTCTCCATACTCTCTGCCTATACCCATCTATTTAGAGGGAATTTCCTTGCCCCTGGCAATATTATATAATAGGTAATAGTATTAATATTATTACACAATTAGCCACTATAGGGGAATAAGTATAGTATCCCTTTGATATTTATAAATGATACAATAAAGACTTTTGTCCATTACTCAGTTTACTTTAACAAAGGGTACTAACCACGGTATTAGGAAGCATTACTCTGCTTTACCTTTCTCCCTCTATTATACACCTATGCTCACTAGGATTTGTAGGTATCACTTTATTATAGTTGTCTAACCTTTTCCTATGCCAGTTTTAGATCTCCTTCTCGGGAGATTTTTTTCTTTTTTCAGTTTATTAGCATACCTGGGTACAAGCCCTCGGTGGGGCTGGCACCACCACCTGACCACATTTCCTCGTTTCTTCCACTCATACCACTTTTTCCATCTTTGAAGGTGTTTGGCAAAACAAGGAAATAGTCCTCTACTCGTAACAGGGATTAAACTGATAAGAATAGTACTGCTTAACACACCTTATAATAACGCAGAGAGAGGCAACACAGAGAGAGGAGTCTGAAGAAGAGGAGTCAGAGGAGGAAGGTGGCTTTGAGGAGGTGGAAGACCAAACACAGCAGGCGTCCCAGGGGGCTTGTTGTCACCTTTTGGGGACCCTTGGTGTTGTACGTGGCTGGGTGGAGGAAGAGACCTTCAATGACATCAGTGAGGACAAGGAGCGGGACATGGCTAGCTTGATATCCAACCTTGTGCAAATGGGGAGTTTGCGGTTGTGCAAATGGACTGTTTGCGGTTGTTTGCGGTGCGTTAAACGGGGAGTTTGGTCTGTCAATGTGAATCGGGCATAACCCTTACACTACCTGATCGATACAACATCATACAGTAGGTCCCCCCCTACTTTTTATGAACCCCACCCACCGCTCACGGGTGGGGGCAGGCGGGAGGACAGTAGGTCCCCCCCATTGTGATGTATGGCTTCCACCCACCGCGCAGGGGTGGGAGCCGGGGGGGAGGACAGTAGGTCCCCCCAACCTTATCCTTATGTTCTGAATATTACCCTGTATAACAATGTTTGGCATTTAGTGAATATTCCCTATTCTGCCGGTGTCAATCCATATCTGTCAAGTGACCCTATGTAGGAGGAACAGTCCCTATTCTGCTCTGTGTCAGTGTGTATCAGGGTCCCTGAGGACAGGTGTCAATCCATATCTGCCAAGTGACCCTATACAGGGGGAACAGTCCCTATTCTGCTCTGTGTCAGTGTGTATCAGGGTCTCTGAGGACAGGTGTCAATACATATCTGCCAAGTGACCCTATGTACGGGGAACAGTCCCTATTCTGCTCTGTGTCAGTGTGTATCAGGGTCCATGAGGACAGGTGTCAATCCATATGTCAAGGTGTCAATATGTCATATGTCAGGTGTCAATCCATATCCATTGTGATTTAGGAATGTTAGGTGATTTATGCCCTTTATGGATTAAAACCAGACTCTGCATCAACTGTGTAATTTACCATGGGAGTTTTGCCATGGATCCCCCCTCCGGCATGCCACAGTCCAGGTGTTAGTCCCCTTGAAACAACTTTTCCATCACTATTGTGGTTTTAAAATTCGCCTGCCCATTGAAGTCTATGGCGGTTCGCCCAGTTCGCGAACATTTGCCGAAGTTCGCCGTTCGCGAACCGAAAATTTTATGTTCGCGACATCACTATTCCTGACCACAAATATAAACATTTAGAAGAGTCCCAGTTTGAAAAATTGAACTTGAAGAACCAGGGAGGACAGGATTCATATAATTATGTTATTAGTTTATTAAGTTTAGGCACTGTCTAAATTGGACTTTATGATTGCATGGGAGTGGGATCTCCAGAAGGATTTTTTTTTTTTTTTAATTGGCTTAATTTAGATTTCAAAGTGCTATATAGATGATATTTAACCCTATTCACACTTCAGAAAATCTACCCAAATTCAACAAGTTTGTGTTGGTGCAGTTGTGGACAGTTGGGCATTTACTTTCATATATGGTGGCAATGTCCACAAATTCAGAAGTTTTGGAGAGATATTCACAAAGTCATTAAAGATATTTATCCATCCCTTGTAAATTCAGCAATGGAACTTTGTTTATTTAAGATCTTTCCTGATGCTTTTCCTAAAATTGATAGGAAAATGATAGGCCATGTTTTGATTGCGGCGACAACAGTAGTCCCAAGATATCGGAAGTCCAATGCAATTTCTGTGCTCAAGGAAGTTCTAACTTTGTTTTTTGAAAATAAAAGTTATGAGCTTAATCTCAAGTTGTCATTGATCGCGACTGATTCACTCAGTTATCATTGAGATTTTTGGGAAGAGAATATAAAACATAAATATTCTTTATAATTATAATGTGTCTGAGACTGGTAACTCGGCATGACTGCCGCGCCGGTCGCACTATATACCACCTCACTGTCAGCAGCGGTCACCTTGGACAATGGCAACTGATAGGCGCATGATGACGAGTTACATGTATATTGTATAGGCGGAAACTCTGACTGTATAGTATCAAAATCTACCCTGACGAGGTTCCGAGCCTTTCCCAGGGTCTAGAAGCCTCTTCTTAAGTCTTAAGTAAAAGTTTAACATTGGAGGTGAGAAAGCCTATACCTGACATAAAGGACTTTGGTCCTGGCCATGCATGGAAAGCTACATGCTATCCAACTCAACATTGACGGACTGAGTCGTATTCCTTTATTGTTCCTTCCTTTCTTTGTTATAAACCAAAAATGTGCTGTGTCCACCTGTTGTTCTGTTGAATATTGTAATTTGCACTCAGAAGCTGGTGTAGCTTTGAGTAAATGATGGAGATACATGCACGACAAAAATAAAGAATTTAAAAAAAAAAAATAATTATAATGTGTCTGGAAGAGAGCTTCAGGATTTTGTTGTCTTTATTTTATGTTCTCTACACCATATTTTATCTTTGGATGCAGTGACTAATATATATATCCACTTAAGTATGCTATGTTTTATTAATTATTACGTTAATTTGATACACCTTGTATGTATCAGTTCATTATGAGACAAAATGGAATGTACTTTGCATTTTATTAAATGGATACTTTTTCCCCCCTTTATTTTTGTGTGTTTTTTTTATTATTTATGTTGTTTATGTTTTCTACTATTGTTAAAAATTGCAAAACTATTCAATAAAAAACATTTGGCAAGAAAAAAAAATCTTTCTACTTAAAAGCTTTCTACGTTTGACTTTATTCTGTTTGCTTATTGGTATGATACTTCAAGCAATACAATAATTACATGTCATTTTAATCTGGGCAAGAGTTTCAAAAAAATTTAATTAGAAATGTAAAGTGTAAAAAAAAAAAAATATATATTTCCAAATCTTGGTCAAATGATGGCAAGTAGAAAACAGATTTGCCTTATTTTGACTAGAAATAAGCTTGTGGCCCATATCATAATCCTTTGGAGTCTTTTTTGGATGTGTAAAAATTCTATACTATTATGCATCTGTAGCATACCATTTTATTATTGTTTAAATATGTTCCATATCCTTTCACAGCTCTATACGAAATATGGGAATATGCCTGGATATATCAATATAGTAGCACTCTATTATTTTTAAGTCTATCTAGCTATCTATCTGTCTGTCTATCTATTCATCCAATAATTAGAGATAAAGGGTAGGTAATATTAATAACTAAAATTATACAAATAGATTTTTTTAAATGTATTGCAATAGGGACATGTTTGTGAAATATCTCTTTTAATACTGCAACAATAAGGTTTAATAATGGTAGTATTTAGGATTATTGATAATGTATTGTGGGAACATTACGTACATAGTGACAACCAGAATTCCATCTTGCTTGTTCATTTTGTTCATTCAAGCTCTTGTTTCATCCATATAAGGTCAATTAAGAGATTAAAAGCACAGCCTTGACCGAGTGAACTCGGTCCACCAAGCCACTAATAACAGATGATGCACTAATAAACTTCACCAAGCTTTCTAGTTATACTTCTCCTTCATAAGTGCACAGAGATATCTTTTTAAGTGCTAGTTCAGTGAATGAAACTCGTATTAAAATAATCTTGTCCCAATAGTTATTGACTGTGAGAGCCTTGTGATACCATAAAACAGAAAGCAGCGGAATTGTACCGATTGCTACAATACTTTCATCTGATGGATTACTTATGGTTCGTGAGATCACAGCTATTTCAATCTCCTGGTGTTATAGCCAGCAAATGTAAAAGCTTTTTTTGTCTTCTCTCTTTTCTCTTGCCATGGAAATGTACTTTTGGGGGGGATATTTTTCAGACATCAAGTTGTACAATTACATTTGAAAACAGGGGTGTAATATAGCATTGCAATAAAAGGCGATATCCAAGGAGGAAACGTGCGTTCCTAGTATATGTGTATTGTCCTTGTGCATTAACCCCTTAAGGACTTGAAGTAGTCTAACACATCATTACAATACAGTTCCTAATACATCTTACCAATGTGCCATATAGTATTCATTTATAGCAGATGTCTGCAAACCTAATGATAAATAACCAAATCCAGAGCATTCCACATAGAAGTGAGTTTTGTTCAACCCTTCACTACGAAGGAATTTACAAAAACATGATCTTCAGAATTCAAGATTTTGTGCTCTGAAAGTTAACATTTATTTTTCATGTCAGTATGCCTAGGTACCCGTGTATGTCCCCGTGTATGTGGACTCTCAGTTTAAAGGGGTTACTATAGTGCCAGGAATACAAAGCTGTATTCCTGGCACAATAGCTCCTCCTGCCCCCCTCCTCCATCGCGTCCCCTCCCTGGAAAATAAAATGTAAAAAACTCTTTATTTACTTGCCTGATCCAATGCCGATGTTCTTAGGCGCTGGGTCTGCCTCCTCCTCCGTCCCGCAACAAACAGGCACTAATACGCATGCACAACAAATGCTGCATGCGCATTAGACCTTCCCAGAGGAAAGCATTGAATCAATGCTTTCCTATGAGAAAAATCTGACACTGGATGTCCTCATGCAGATGCAGGGTCGGCGCGTCCTATAGGCGACTTAGGCAGTTGCCTAGGGCGCACCAGCCTAGAGGGCGCAAGATTTAAGTGACCCGGCAGGAAGGAAGCGCACAGCGCTCCCTCCTACCTGTCAGTCAGTGTAGCACGGCTGGGCGGCGCGGGTGGCGGACTGCGGTACAGTAGCATCTGTTTCCTGTACCCGGCCGGACTGACAGGGCAGAACATATGGGGGGGCAGCACATTTTTGTTTGCCTAGGGTGGCAAAAATCCTTGCACCAGCCCTGTGCAGATGTCCTTATACCAGATGTCCTTATACCAGATCAATCCAGTAAGCCCTCTAGTGGTTTTCCGGTAGACAGCCCCTAGAGGCAGACTTAGTGCTGTAATTTAAACATTGTAGTTTCTCTGGAACTGCAATGTTTAATATTCCAGCACTAAGGCCAATAGGGACACTGTACCCAGACCACTTCAATGAGCTGAAGTGGTCTGGGTGTCTACAGTGTTCCTTTAAGGATCCAATTGGATGATTATGAAATTCAATATAGGTCTTGTCATTCTACAAAATCTTATAGTTAGGGTAAAGGTAGAGCCCTTCTTGGTTACAATAACATCACATAGCGTCCATACTTTTGACTCTCAAAAGTCTGATTTATCTTTGTGTTTTTATGTTCAGTACGCTCACTTGTGTTTTTATAGTTTATAGTCAGTACAAAGGACCCTGGAGTGCTTTAGCATAAAAGAAATGTAAATAAATAAAGACATACTAAACTCTTACATTTGTTAAGGTTTCTTGCCCATAATTTTATTTCTCAACTGAATTTTAAGTATTGATTTGATGATATAGCTGAAGATGATAAACTTGCGATGCTGTGTCTTATTAAATATGTACATACAGTGTACCGGATTATATATATGCATTTATTTGTAAAGAAATAAGATATTGACATTGCTGAATATCCTCAAATAACAGTACTGTATATAAAACAAATACAATATATACATTTTGCTCTTCACAGTGCTTTGTCCTTTATCTCTATATCGTTGCAGCATATTTGAGATGTCACGCTTCACTTTCAGAAGTAAATACGTAAAAAATATAACACAAATAAATAAATAAAAAGAGATGGTATTTTATTACTTACTGAAATCCAAAGTTTGAGCGGTAAGTCTTCTCAATAAGTTGAAATCAAGCAATAGAAGTGAAATGCGGCAGACTCAGTCAGGGTTCAAATGGTACAGCAAATGTTCTGTGGTGGATTACAAGACAAACGTAATAACATATTTAATATCAACACAATCTCATTCTTCAAGTTTACTGCTACAAATATTGTTTTATTTGGTTTCCAAGTACTCTAAAATATAAAAGGAAAAAAAAGAAAAAAAAAGTTGAATTGTAGTATAGTTTAGTAAATCATTTTAAAATACATAGTGCAGAAATATCTATATGCCGTAGTGACCAGCTACTTTTTTTTTCTAGAAGTGACTCTAATCGCGAAGCCCAAATTATTTATTCAAGGAACACGCCAAGCACCATAACCACTACAACATGTTGTAGTGGTTATAGTGCCAGAAGTGCCGTGGCATCCACTCAGGGTAAGTAGTGAAACAGTTTGTTTGGGGTCTGCTTAGCACCGGTCACCTCCTCTTGTGCTGCAGAAGCACTCTGCACTGAGCTAGTCTAGCAGTGCAGGGCTTAACACATTAGCTGTGAGATCTCAGGTACCAGTATCAGCCAATGACCCAGCCATGCACGGCAGGACTTAGCTCAGTGCAGCTAGTAGAATCTCCTTGCAGGATCTTCTAACTCAGGGATATGCAACCTTTGGCACTCCAGATGTTGTGGATTACATGTCCCTTTTCAAACATTATTGCTGTAAGAGCATTCTGGCTGACGTAGTCCACAACATCTGGAGTTAGCTACAAAGCCTACAACCAGTGCCAGTCAGACCTTAGGTAAGTTGTGTACTTACCATGTGATGACACCAGAACACTCCTGGTACCATGCAAAATACAGTAAGGGAAAAAAATATTTGAGCCCCTGCTGATTTTGAACGTTTGTCCACTGACAAAGAAATGATCAGTCTATAATTTTAATGGTAGGTGTATTTTAACAGTGAGAGACAGAATAACAAAAAAAAAAAAAATCCAGAAAAATGCATGTCAAAAAAGTTATAAGTTGATTTGCATGTCAATTAGTGAAATAAGTATTTGACCCCTTCAACTTAGTACTTGATGGCAATCACAGAGGTCAGACGTTTTTTGTAGTTGGCCACCAGGTTTGCACACATCTCAGGAGGGATTTTGTCCCACTCCTCTTTGCAGATCCTCTCCAAGTCATTAAGGTTTTGAGGTAGACATTTGGCAACTCGAACCTTCAGCTCACTCCACAGATTTTCTATGGGATTAAGGTCTGGAGACTGGCTAGGCCACTCCAGGACCTTAATGTGCTTCTTCTTGAGCCACTCCTTTGTTGCCTTGGCTGTGTGTTTTGGGTCATTGTCATGCTGGAATACCCATCCAAGACCCAATTTCAATGCCCTGGCTGAGGGAAGGAGGTTCTCACCCAAGATTTGATGGTAGATGGCAATGTCCATCGTCCCTTTGATGTGGTGCAGTTGTCCTGTCCCCTTAGCAGAAAAAATCCCCAAAGCATTATGTTTCCACCTCCATGTTTGATGGTGGGGATGGTGTTCTTGGGGTCATAGGCAGCATTCCTCATCCTCCAAACACGGTGAGTTGAGTTATTATTATTATTGCCATTTATATAGCGCCAATATACTCCGTAGCGCTTTACAATATTATGAGAGGGGGAATTTAACTATAAATAGGACAATTACAAGAAAAGGAATGATACAGGAATGATAAGTTGAAGAGGACCCTGCTCAAAAGAGCTTACAGTCTATAGGAGGTGGGGTATAAAGCACATTAGGACAGGAAATAGCAATCAAAAAAGGTGGGAGTAAAGCAGGGCTGGAGGAGAGAGTAAAGTGCTACCTGTTTAGGAGAGAGCAAGAGACAAGTATGTGAGGTAGAGGTTACTCTGGGAGACCATAAGCTTTCCAAAAGAGATAGATTTTAAGGCACATCTTAAATGATTGAAGACGAGGGGAAAGTCTGATGGCGGTAGGCAGGCTATTCCATAGGAAGGGAGCCGCCCGTGAGAAGTCCTGCAACAGTGAGTTGGCCATATGGGTGCAAGCAGCAGACAGGAGAAGGTCACGGGCAGAGCAGAGAGACAGAGAAGGGGCATACCTATGGATGTTGATGCCAACAAGCTCGATTTTGGTCTCATCTGAGCACAAAACTTTCATCCAGTTCTCCTCTGAATCATTCAGATGTTCATTGGCAAACTTCAGTCGGGCCTGTAGAAGTGCATTCTTGAGCAAGGGGACCTTGCAGCTCTGCAGGATTTCAGTCCTTCAGCAGTGTGTTACTGTGAAGAAATGACTCTGTTATCCGGTATTTCTGCCTGTTTCTTGCTATTTTCAATCGGCAGAACAAAGACCACCCCTGGCTCACTTAACTTCAAAGCCGGCATCACTTTCACCCTCTAAGTGTGCGGCCGGCGTTCGTACTGCCGAACGCCACGTGGCAGAGAAAACCGCGGCCATCTTTTTTTCAGTCAAACAAAGGCAGCGGGACTTGGTCGTCGAGTGTCTGGAACTAAAATCGGACACTCAACTTCCCGAACACCGGTCCCAAACGTACGAACGCTGGAACTATATGTACCGACTAGCTAGAAGAGCGCTATTCGGTACATTTGTGTATACGAATGAGGGGAACAATCGCTGCTAAGAGCCAGGGGGATTCGGTTAGTATTTATATTTGTTTTTCTCCTTTTTCTAAAGTGACCGACAAAACCCCACGAACCTATGGAACTATTTTGGGCAGCCCACCCACGGTGAACCGGTCACAAAGGACTTCCATGGTTTTTGCGAACCCCTGAACCGATCTGGGTGAAATTTGAATATGTTGGTCACCCAGATCGGGGCTATCAGGGGGCATAGGAATTGTGGGGATACCCCATGTATAAAATTTCAATTCCAGAAATTGGGGAAAACAGTGATTTTTCAGCCTGGAGATAATTAGGTTGTTACTGTATCAGACCTGATTATCTCCAGGGCTAGGGGAGGGAACTATATGTTTATGTTGGGTGTGTTTTATATTTTTACTGTAAAGGATTGGATAAATGTTACTCCTCCTTGTGGGATGTCCCCTTGCATGGGGACCTGCATAAAAAGCCCTGTATGTGAATAAAGCTTAGTTCTACTTGTATCCTGATCCTGGACTCTGACTGTTATTTGGAATTCGTATGCTTTACTAAGGGAATTATCTTGTGAAGCTATTTGTATTTCGTATGGATTTCGTTCCTTGGGACTACCGAACGGAGGTCTATCTACATTAGCCTCTGGCGCTTCGGGAGGAAGCTACCGAAAGAGGTTTGGCTAGACGTGGTTTCCTTACAGTTACCAATTGTTTTCTTCGTGACTATGGTCACAGCTGCCTTGAGATCATTAACAAGATCCTCCTGTGTAGTTCTGGGCTGATTCCTCACCGTTTTTATGATCATTGAAACTCCACGAGGTGAGATCTTGCATGGAGCACCATACTGAGGGAGACTGACAGTTATTTTGTGTTTCTTCCATTTGCGAATAATCGCACTTACTGTTGTCACCTTCTCACCAAGCTGCTTGGCGATGATCTTATAGCCCATTCCAGCCTTGTGTAGGTCTACAATCTTGTCCCTGACATTCTTGGACAGCTCTTTGGTCTTGGCCATGGTGGAGAGTTTGGAATCTGATTGATTGATTGCTTCTGTGGACAGGTGTCTTTTATACAGGTAACGAGCTGAAATTAGAAGCACTCTTTTTAAGAGAGTGCTCTTGATCTCAGCTCATTGCCTGTATAAAAGACACCTGGGAGTCAGAAATCTTGCTGATTGATAGGGGATCAAATAATTATTTTACTCATTGACATGCAAATCAATTTATAACTTTTTTGACATGCATTTTTCTGGATTTTTTTTATTGTTATTCTGTCTCTAACTGTTAAAATACACCTATCATTACAATTATAGACCAGTGGTTACCAAACATTTTAGGTTTAAGGTGCCCTTAATATTTCCATATATTTTTAAGGCACCCCAAGTCAAAATTTCTAGGTTGTATATCTGTACAGCGCTGTGGCATTTATTGGCGCTATAGTGTAATGTACAGTGTTGGTGTTTGAAGGGGTGCTTGTATATTGTTTGTGTTTTAATACAGGGGTGTGCTTGAATGTAATGTTTGAGTTTGATTGCAGGGGTGTGTATGAATGTAATGTTCACTTTTTAATGCGGATGTACATTTGTGTGAAGTATTTGTGTTTGAGTGAAGGGGTGTGTTTGTATATATTTTTTTAGTTTGAATGCAAAAGTGTGTTTGTATGTAATATTTGTGTTAGATTGCAGGAGTGTGTTTGTATGTTGTGCTGGTGTTTGACTGCTGGGATGTATGCACACACACTACCGCATACATACATACTTACACAGATAGGCATGCACATTAACACATAAATACATAGCTACACACCGACACATACACACACCTTTACACACGCATACACCGACTTATACACACATGCACCCTGACACAAACAAACATTGATACATGCACACAACCTGACACACAAATGCACAGACACACACACTGAGAGAAGCACACTGACATATATACAACCACACATACATACTTATACACATACACATACTCATACACACACATTCATATACACACACATACTCACAAACACTCATACACATACATACACACACATTCATACATACACACACTCATACATACACACACACACTCTCATACACATACACACACACACACACACACACACACTCATACACATACACACACACACACACACACACTGGGGAAACATTCCACGGCATCCCTGTGTGCACACAGTTTGGGAACCGCTGTTATAGACTGATCATTTCTTTGTCAGTGGGCAAATGTTCAAAATCAGCAGGGGATCAAATACTGTTCTCCATCACTGTAGATCAATATTGAAGCCACGTGCTGTGCAGAAATCCATCACCAACAACCCAGGCTAACTCCCAAACCTGGAAATTGTAAAATATCATACCCAAAACTGTAGTGGGATGGCTATAAAGCAAACAGAATATAAAGTGAAACACACTAAATGAGGAGGATATAAATATAAAATCTTCTCAGAATATTTGGTTGATTAAGAATCCAATATGAAACAGCTCAAATTTCATCAACACTTTAATAGGCTTAAAAAAGGACATGCTTATATTAAATGTACATCGCACTTCCACAAAAAAACAAACAAGAAGAGCACTATAAAGGCAGTATGGACTATCAGATCCCTCTGGCAACGGTGGGGAACAAAGTCTCCCTTCCATGACAGTAAGCAGGTTTGAATCCTGATACAAAACCACAGGGAAGTTAGCGTTGACTGCGAAGTGAGAACTTTACTGGATATCCACTCTGCCCAATAGCGGAAATTGCCGTGCAGATGCAGTCCAATCCCGTTTTATCTATCTAAGACTTTCTCAAGGTAGGCTACCAGGCACTCATAGTACAATAACCACTACAGTGTTCTTGGAATGTTCCTTTAAGTAAGATTCATCAAGTGATAAAGCCAATAATGACAATGAAGGAGTGTTCTTTAATCACAAGATTTATGTTAGTAAAAACAGAAAAAGGGTAGGATGTCCTTGAGGGAACACTCTAAGCACCATAACCACTACAGCCAGGCTTAACTAAATGCAGAGAGCTTCTGGCTATCATGGAAGAAATGACCAGAATCCAGAAGTTGTCAATGTGTTATCAAATGGTTTGACTACTTACATTAGTTAAGCCAGGATACCTATGGTACAATAACCATACTAGTTGTGACAAATGGAGTGTTACTTTAAATGATAGATTAAATTACATTACATGGGTCTCTATCATTATTCCCACACACCATCTCTTGCATGCCATATAAATGTAAAACAATGGATTATAGTTTATCAATATGAAAGTTTATCCATTGATTATCATGTCAGCTATAGCTCACACCTTGTGTCGCCATTAAAGTATTATGTAATACATGTATTCCTAACATTAGAGTGATGTGTAGCCTAATTAGATAGTAGGGACCCCCTAGTAGGAATAAACTCCACCAGTCTCTAAGAGGATTTCAGGCACACTAGCCCACCAATTCTTCCATACGAGGAAACTTTGGATTGGCTGAGATCATCATTATTGAGGATCTCAGCCAATCCAAAGTTTCCTCGCATGGAAGCATTGGTGGGCTAGTGTGCCTGAAATCCTCTTAGAAACTCATTGACTCATTAACTCTCTATGGAAAGCGTTCAGCGCCTTCACTGCAGGACTGAACCAGGAAGTTCCTCTAATAGCTGTCTGAGTGGCAGCTACTAGAGGTGACAGGAGGCAGCCGTGTAAACTTTGTATTTTCTCAGAAAAGACAGGGTTTGGACTGCGGACCCTGCAGGGACAGTCTCTTTGCTGCAAAACCACAACATTAAGCTCTAGTGGTTCTGTTGCCTAGAGTGTCTATTCAAATGTAGAAATCAACACTTCTTTATCATGCACCTGGGCATCTTCATATTGGTTCCCTGTCAATCATTCCTAAAAGCTTTATTTGCACCTGGCAGTCAGCATACAGAGAAGAGATATCATTAAACAATGCGTCTAACTCTCGTCTTCATTTGTAAAAGTTGCCCTTGGTGTGCCTTGTCTGAACTGGATTATGAAGTAATTTGCTAAATATTTCATATAAATCTAAAACCAAAACAGTATTTAATTTTTTTCCAGTTACCTGTCCTTTTATTTCTTTTCATACAAACAGATAGATAACCATTGCTAACCCAGACCAATATTTGAAAAGTGAAAAAATACGTGTGTGGTCATTCAAAGCCATGATGTCTTGTGTCAAGCCTTGATTAGACCATCCATTGCATTCTGGTTTTTCTCTAACCTTTCCAGTTGATCTCTGACTAAAATATATTCTGAGATTCAGCTTGAGAGACAAACCAATGTATTGGTCTTTCAGCCCTCTGTTCATGTACTTTAAATCTGCAGAAGATCCATGTTTAGTCCAATCTATCATTATGAAAGTAAACGCACACTAGACAGATAAAAAAAAAACTTACAATACATTTGTTTTCAGTGATGATGGACATTTTAAATGGACATTTAATGGTCACTAACACTAACGTGTATTCCTTTCCCTATAGTGTAAAAAACACTAGCTAGCCGCCCATCCCCTTAAATAAAATCTTACCTTTATTCCAGTCTGCTGGTGCTGACTCTGCCCCTGATCTGCATCCTTGGCTGTCATCATCGGAAATCCAATAGGAAAACATTGTTGTAACGGATCGCCTGGCACCCCGACTTGGTACCTCCGTTAATGGATGCTCCTAGTGCTTCCTGAGGACTCCAAGCACTCTGGCAGACACCACAATCACCGAATCAGAGAAGCATAGGAATCCTCTCTAGCATATGAATGCTGTAGACCGTTGAATAGGAACCATACGAATAGGCTTGTACTCCTAGCAGTCAACTGGAACAGCATGCAATAAATCCTTCCCCCAATAATGAGACGACACATCACTTTGAGGGTAAAACAGGAACTCTGGACTGGCTCATCCAGCCTGGCTTTTATTTCCAACTCACACATACAGGCCACACCCAGGGGGAGGCATAAAAGAACCAATGACATAGATGTTACCTCCCACACATCCCCTCCCTTTAGTGTGACACATAATCCCATTATGCATACAGTTTAAAATATACTTTTACACAACTTTCATAACTTTAAAACCATACATCACATTCACATAAAAATACATATCCACAATCAATCCGTTCAGGGCAACAACATATTAAAAAATGGCATGGATCAGACCAGGGGTTAAAAAGTTACTAAAAGTATCTTTTGTTCCTTTCTGGCTGGCAGAAAAACATCCCCACAATGCACCCTGGTTTCCTCCCTTCTGCCCTGGAGTTAATTGGAGAAGTAATCCAATTACCCAGGACTAAAGGCAGACTCCATTAACCACATGGTTGCAAAACAACATAAAACACATTAAAATACATAAAGTCACATTTACACATAACACACAGACATTTCACCTATCCCCAGATAGCTGGGATCTGCACGCACAAAACTACTGAATAGCGCGCAGATCCTACTCACACAGTACAATTGCCATGGAGCTAAAGTCTTTCCCATAGTCTTTCATTATATGAATAGGCTCCATGGTATGGCTATCTGGGGTATCACATTCCCATAAAGTCTGGTCCATAGTCCAAAGGCAAGAGGCGGGCAATCAGCCCCCTCCAAGGACACGTGGCGAGGTCGGTTTCGCCACAATTGTATTGACTGAGATTGTCAATTCTGATGAGCTCAGCCAAGGAGGAGGGGCCAGGGGCGGATGCAAACACCGCCCCGGCCAATCAGCATCTACTCATAGAGATGCATTGAATCAATGTATTTCTATGAGGAAAGTTCAGTGTCTCCATGCAAAAGGTGGAGACACTGAATGTCAGTGCTGCACAGTGTACAGCACTGACCCAGCAAGCACCTCTGTTGGCCATCTGAGGAGTGGCCACTGGAGGTGTCCCTAGGCTGTAATGTGAACACTGCCTCTCTGAAAAGACAGTGTTACTGGTAAAAAAAAAACAAAAAAAAAACCCGCAGTGACTGCCTACACTCACCAGAACATCTACATTAAGCTGTAGTTGTTCTGGTGACTATAGTGTCTCTTTAACTATTTAATTTTTTTATGAAATGATGCAATATTGTACAAATTACCAAAGCAAGAATTTGCAGGCTGTGCTCTCCTTCTTTGTTGAATATTGACAGATAAACTAAATGTAAACATGGAGTCAATTGTATTATAAGAAACTAAAGCTTAACCTTTTTTTTTTTTTTTTTAATGAAGTGCAAACCTTTACAGTGACAGATTTTTAAAGTTTCTACACCTTGTTTAGTGACTGAAAAAAAAAACACTATTATACCACACTGCCATGTGCTGAGGGCTCCATCTTCTAAATATTGGAATATTGAGCCGGTTAACAAAATCCTTTCCTACAGCACAGGCACTACAGTAATGATCTCCTATACCTGGGGTAGGCAACCATAGGCACTACACATCCCATGATGCTTTACTAGTATTCTGGCTGTAATAGTGATACCGGAGAAACTGACGGAAGCCAAGCACAGAGAGATGGACACAGGTTTCTTCAGGAAGGAAGAGATTCTTTATTCGGTTCACCGATCGGGACTCAGAGGGACTAATGTCACCAAAATACAACAAGTTCTGAGCCCAGGACAATAGTGTAGGCTCCTTATATAAGCATGTAACTCCACCCATAATAAGCTCCACCCACACATTCTCTTACCCAATCAAACGAACAAGAACTAACTTCCTGTTTGACCGCATGGCTTGCCCAGCACAATGGAGGAGGGGAATACTACATCCGGTATTCTCGCACATGCTCCGTACACTACTGATCGTATCTTTGCCACGTGCAACCAACCGACCGATACACCAGTATATGCACGTACACATGCCACGTGGTAATCTCAGCCTACTAAATTTATTTTTACCGAGATTCCACCACAATAGCATTATAGAAACATAGAAACATAGAATGTGACGGCAGATAAGAACCATTCGGCCCATCTAGTCTGCCCAGTTTTCTAAATACTTTCATTAGTCCCTGGCCTTATCTTATAGTTAGGATAGCCTTATGCCTATCCCACGCATGCTTAAACTCCATTACTGTATTAACTTCAGCTGGAAGGCTATTCCATGCATCCACTACCCTCTCAGTAAAGTAATACTTCCTGATATTATTTTTAAACCTTTGTCCCTCTAATTTAAGACTATGTCCTCTTGTTGTGGTAGTTTTTCTTCTTTTAAATATAGTCTCCTCCTTTACTGTGTTGATTCCGTTTATGTATTTAAATGTTTCTATCATATCCCCCCTGTCTCGTCTTTCCACCAAAAATTATGGGAGATGTAGTCCACAACATCTGGAAATGCCGAAGATTGCCTACTCCTGCCCTATACCATGGCAGGCAGATAATTCCATGCATTACCACCAGATAACTTTACGAACCTTTTAACTTAGCGTGAGTCTGTCAGCACTTTCTAAAAGCCTTGCGTGTTTCGGAATACACACAGTTTAAACTGTAAATAAACTATCCAATGCAGCTAAGCCTGTTTTCTCAGACCAACATAAATATATTACTGTCAGCTTAACAAATATTTGTTCATAAAAGTCAATTAGGTTTAGTTATTTGAAAAAAAAAACTATATATATATATTTTTTTATGCAGAACAAAATGAACATTTAAAATATTCAATTTCATAGCAAGACAGGAGGCTTGTATTATGCATTAACTTTTTTTTTACTTAACTCCAGCAGCAAAGACATTTTTTCAATAAAGTTTAGTGAATAAAAGTAAAAAAACAAGAGTAACTGAGATGGAACACTCGGTAGCCAATCAGCATCTGGCGTAGTCTATATAGTGAATAATCCCCAGTATTCTTCCTCTTTATTTGTTGCTCCAGTAGAGAGAAGTATCATTTATATTCACTTATGCTACTGTTTTCTATATGAATACCTTCTGGTTTGGTTAAATATATTTGTATATATATTTATTCATTTATGTTGAATGTTTTCTGAAGTAATTTTATATATTTTTCTTATTATTTTTTTGGTTTAACTATACATATTTGGTTTATATACACTGGCATTCATGCCTTTTCATCTGAATTGATTTCGCGGTTCGTCCGCATTCAGTAGTTTCCATACGAATTGTTACTATTCAGTCATTTCGAATGACTTGCGTTTGGTAGATTTCTCGCGAATCGCGGCCATTCGTTTTTTTTTACTCGTTTATTATGCTCGAGTTCGGTTTTTTTTTTGTACGTACGTGTATTTCACTGTTCAACTTAATTTGGCAGTTTTTAATGTGAATCACTGCACGCACGATTTCAGTTAGTCCCTCATAGATTGATGACATTATTATGGGCGGGAATTCCAGTAAGTTGGTTCTCAGCTAACTTTCCCGCCCACTTTACCTCAGCACAGAGTTTCTTCAAAACTTTGTTGCTCTTTGTTGGTAATTATTATAACTTTAAAATTATTTGACTTTATTAGTCAAACTCCTTCTCAGTCACCAAAACCTGGTGCTACTCATGACTGTGAAATCCTCACTAAGAATTCTTTACAAAATATTGTAGACTTATCCGTTCACATGTATGTACGTAGTGGGGAATCGCGATGCAGCCTAGAACAAAATCTAACCCCATTCAACCCCCCAGTAACGACAGACCACTTAGTATGAAGGAAACAGGCCACAGCATTTATTGTCACAAACTAAATTACTGCATAACACATCCAGAACTTTATTTATTAAATCTCTTCTTTTCTGTAACCAAAACGTTGGACATAAATAAGCATAAATTAACATATATACATATATAACTCCACACATAGTGTTATACAGTGACCCAACCGTCCTTGCCAATAAACATAGAGTGGTTCCTAATCACCACTCCCTCTCACCTCCCCCCTCGTCATAAAAATCATATCTTTCCAATTCCTGCCATCAGCCGACCTTATCCACGCTCGATGGGCACGAGACCTCAGGCCACCTAAAGTTTAACCTTTGGAGCAGGGGAGGTTTGAGACCTTAAAAACTTGTTCATCTCATTCCATATACTTAAACGTAACCTCAAACTCAATTGGCAAGGACATACCCCCACCACAACCCCGCTGTTTTACGCCTAAAATCAGCGGGGACCCCACCACAACCAGCCATGGCCTGTTCCACCACTTCTCGCAGTGCTAGAGTAACAGAGGCCAAGTCCGACCTCCAGCAAGCGCACCCTTCCCCTCGAGATAACTAGGCCACATTCGGGCAAACCCAAAAGGCGAACTGGAATTTTTTTTTTCTTTCTTCTTCTTGGTATATTTATGGCCACGACAAACCTAGAAACACATCTAGTCCGATGACCGACAGCAGCGCACCAGGGCACTCACTTGCGGAGCGCACTGCCAACAGTAAAGGGCGATAGGCGCAGCCTAGCCCCTGAGAACCTCGGGGAAGAAACATAATGTGTAACATGTCCAGATTGAGGAGCACCCAAGTCCGAAACCGTCACCGACCCATGTCATTCCACCCAGGGATGACAAAACCCCTGGTACCCCATGAGGCGGGACAGCTGACCCCGTATGAGGAGGAGCCACACCCCCCTCACGTATCCAGTGCCAGACCACGGAACCTCTGCTCCCGAAGGTGGAAGATCCAACCACTCGCCCCTGCCTCCTGGCCCAAATAACACACGAAAAGCCCACCCTCCCCAGTCCGGGGTGGGGGTGGACCGTAACCGCGGAGATAAACCCAGTCAGAGACCAGCAAGGCGAACCCAAGGAACCCTCCACCCTGACTCCCACCATTCGAGCCCTCTTAACCATTGGCACAGGCATGCCCAGCCTGGCGGTGTCCGTAGCCCCCCCAACCAAAATAAATGCCCCTTGAATTCCCCACCATCCTTATCCATGAATTCGAGCCCCCAAGAGGAACACCCCAACTAAATGGACGTGGGGGTGAAAACCCATCTCCGAGAACCAAACAGGGTGAGAAGGCCGAATAATCCAGGGGACGGAACAGCACTCCCAATGAAAACAGGCAAATGACGGAAACCGGCACCGCCCCCGATCGGAACGGTATATTTCAGACTATCCTGGAAACCCATTACAGCATGGTAGGAGCCCAACCATTACCCCGTGCATTCCACCTACCTCAGGAGGATGCAGAAAGTCAGCCCCGCAACATCCAAGAATTGTACAGATTCTATCAGCCAACCGCAACCGACTTACCCTTCCCAACGACAACAGCCACTGAGCGTCGAAACCTGAAGGAAGTCCGTCCCTACGCTTACCCAACTCCACCAAAACACCCACCCACGCGCCGACAACCGTAACATGAACAGGAAGCCGAGCCCTGCTAGTCGCAGAAATCGCCCCCAACGCCCGTAATAGACGGGACCAAACATGTAGATGAGCAGTCCACTCCCAGAAACCCCAAGGAAACGTTCCCATCCGTCCCGATCACTCCCACCTTACTAGAGAGGGCCCCACACCGCCTCAGAGATCAACCCACAGACCAGCTTCATCAGACCGTTGGACCAAGCGACCACAGCTCCACTGCCCTATAAATCGACCCCGCGACACCTCCGCCCGAAGTACGCCCTATAATGAACAAGACAGAGCATCGGCCATCCCATCGGGAATATCCGGACAAAAAAAACCCTGACCAGCCGCCCCTAGCCTCAAAAAGCACCAAGCCAGGCACCGCAACCAGAGCACAACCTGGGTAGAGGGTACTGTCACATGATAAAGATAGCCAGCACCACCCCACGATGGTCCCAAAGGAAAACCACCCCACCTGTTCGCGAGCTGGGTACCCCATGCCTACCATGAAAAGGAAGCTCCAAGAACACCAGAGTCCGCCAGAGCCCCAATGCTCGTCACCGTAATGGTTAGGAGTCAACACACCATTGAGAGCCCAACATGGCCCAAAAACCCCAAACCTGCTGCACGGCAAACAGTCGGAAGTCATCGGAAAGAAGTTAGGGGGTCAGATTGCACAAGCCACCGTCAAGGTCCAGAAGGAACCCCATGCAGTCCCAAGGGCAACCACAACAGGCAAAGCCCAGCGCACCCCGGAGAGCCCATGGGTAGCGCAGCCGAAAACCACAACTCCCCGCAAAACCCCGACGCCTCCTGCCTGATGACCTAAACCGCAGCCAGGGGCAACCAATGTTCCCCTTGCAGAAATCGACCCCACTATCCATGAGACTACAGCACGTATCCCGACCCACGGACATGGCCTGGGCCACGGAACTCCGAAACTCCGAAACACTACCCCAAGAAAGCCAAGCGGGCCATAGTAGCTCAGCAACACCCAGGGTCACGTGAACCTGGGAGGCATCGCCGGCGCTATCAGCTGCACCGGACACTACAAGAAATCATACTGAAACACATGACACATACTGAAAATGAAAAGGGGGGGGGGGAGCTGCGCCATGCACCCAATTTTTTGGAGTCTAGTTCAGTTTCTCTTTTATTTTATTTTTTGTTTTTTATTTTTTGTTTTGTTATGCCATTCGGGAATTTACATTTTATTTCTGTCTTATAAATATTTTTATTTTTTTTTTGCAATCTATGTATGTATGTATAGATTTATTTATTAATTTATATATTTAGTTATGTTTTTTTCTGTGCTAAAAGGACCGCACTGAAGAAAAGAAGGAACAACATAGGCATGTGAAGCGCTAAAAAGAGGGGGGGGGATGTACTTACCAGTCGCAGCCTGGCGATCCAAACCCGGCACTGCGCTCACAGAAGGCTGAGGCAAAGAAACAGCAGTTCCAGCATCCAGAAAAGCCATCAGCTGTGATCCAGGCGCCACCTGCTGGACGTGTCCTGAAACAGCAGCAGAGTCCTGAGAAGAGAGCAGTGGAGAAGATGCGATCCCCTGCCCCAGAGGAGATGGCCGAGGTAAGTGACCTGCAGGGGGGGGGGAGGGGGTCCATGCAAGGTAGGAGGGGGGGGTGGAGAACAGAGGGGACCCAGATAGGGCAGAATAGGAACCAGGAGAGGGGAAAAGAGGGAAGGGAAGGGGTGGGGAAGGGAATGGAGGGGAAGGGAGGGGGAGGGGGGCAGGATAGGAACCAGGAGAGGGGAAGGGAGGGAGCAGGAAAGGAGGAAGATGACCCACAGAGCTGAAAGGGGGGGAGGACAGAAAAGGATGAGAGGGTCCCGGGGGATTGGAAGAGGAAGGAACTGCTCTTACAGCCACTACTTTCAGCATAGACAGGTTGCAAGGAACACCTTCCAGCACACAAGGACCTCATATGACACCCAACAAACAACTCCATTTCCCACTACGTGGCAGACCTTGGTGATCAAGAGGCCACTGGGGAATGTCTTGCTTCGGATCTTTTTCCGGTAAGTAGGACAATTCCCCTTTCTTCCCTAGAAGGGTTAGGGGGCAGACTCATTCATTATTTCCATGTTTGGAGTCAGATGACAAACAATTCTTGGATACTAGACACTGTTCTAAGATACAAAATAGATTTTATATCATATCCTGGCCATAGAAAAGTACCTTTCCCGATAACATTTTTGATCCAAGACCAAGCTCTGTTCCATCAAGAAATTAAATTTATGCTCAAAAAATGCCATCATGCAGGTGACAATGAGCAATCCAGGCATCATAAGCAATTTATTCTTGGTGAAAAAGAAAGATACTGGTCACACACCAGTCATAAATTTAAAATATTTAAACAATTTTGTCAGATACCACCATTTCAAAATGTAGGGAATTTATTATCTCAAAGACCTATTGATACTCAACGACTGGTTGATCAAAATAGATTTAAAGAATGCATACCTCACGGTACCTGTTGAACATTAATATCAGATTTATTTACAATTCATATGGGAAGAGAAGAAAGAGCAATTCAAATCATTGCCATTTGGTTTATCCTCTGCACCTTGATGTTTCACCAAATTGCTGAAACCAGCAGTATCCCTGCTTCGAAGCAGGGGAGTGAGAGTGATAATCTATCTAGATGACATATTGATTATGTCACAGAGTGTGCAAACTCTTCAACTACATTCTCAATGGACATTGAATCTGTTAACAAGCCTTGGCTTTGTAATAAATTACGAGAAATCAATTTTAACTCCCTCCCAAGAGATAGAATTTTTGGGATTTTTAGTGAATCCCAATTTAGCCACTCTCAGTCTTCCATCACGGAAATTTAAAACGATTCAGAAAGAAATCAGGTCAGTTCTGAACAAGGAATTAATTCTAATCAGATTCTGGCACAGACTGTAGGTCTTTTATCAGCCTTGATTCAAGCAATTTTTCCAGCCCCCATTCATTATCAGGTTCTTCAAAGATTAAATAGAGAACATCTACGCAACAGTATCCTTTATTCAGACGAGAACTCTTTGACTCCAGAGAACAGAACTATTCTGGTGGTTAGATCACGTTCAAAATGGGAATGGGAAAGCCATTTTCACTTCATTCCCAGATCTGATTATAGAATCCAACGCAAGTAGAGTACGCTGGGCAGCCCGTTGCGGAGGCAATTCCAAAGGTGGCAAATGGTCTCTAGAAGAGACGAGTATGCATATAAACTAAACTAATATCAGGCCAACTACCTTTAGTAGCATCTCTCATCTCGTATCATATGAATCTCATAGTGAATTTTCAAACTCAACTAGAGACATTCTCTCATGGCGGATCATGCCCGCCGACGTGGGATCGTCAGGGACCCAGTAAGTCCCCTGGATGGCTAGGACGTTCTATGCCACCCTCCGGCGTTTAGGGCCGCCCACAAAAGGACGTCATAGAACGCCCGCCATCCTTATGGGGTTAATCCTGTTGGGAGTTTCGTTGTTCTTATCCTTGGAGTTTACTCTACTAGATACTTCTTCTAGATTCGCAGCACGAAAGAGGAAGTATATTGGGGATCATTCACTATATAGACTATGCCGGATGCTGATTGGCTACCGAGTGTTCCATCTCAGTTACTCTGCTTTTTGTCTCTTATTCACTAAACTTTATTGAAAAAATGTCTTTGTTGCTGGAGTTAAATAAAGAAAGTTAATGGATAATACTAGCCTCCTGTCTTTAATAAAATCTATATTTTCTGACATCAAGACTAGGAAAACTTTGAATTATTCACAAATTAGAATCTGGTTCTAATGATCACAGATTGTTTTTTATTTAAAAATCCATCATTAATTAATTACAAATGAGCTGGCAAGTTGGGAATTCATGCAAATTGTATTTCCGTACACCATACAAGGAATTACAGAAAAATTAGATCAAGCTGAAGCTAATTTAATCACTTCTCAGTATAAGAAGAGATCGCGTAAGTGTATTGATTATGTGCAGTTAAGCTTGACAGGTGAAGAGATGGATTAAGTCATTTAAATTATGTGATTATTAATAACTGATTCACATTATATAATTCAATATTGTAGGAAGGATATACAGGGAGAACTTGTGTGTATTTTATTTCTCTCATTCCACATTTAAGTATAATAAAGTGAGAAGTAGTATAATCTTAAAATACTGCATTTGAATATTTTAAGTCCTTTCAAATTTCTTTAAGACATCCTATTGCACCAATAATATATTTTATGTACACTAAATGATATGTGACGTATCCAGGTGTAGCTATGTTAAAGGAACATGCATCACTTGCCAATTCTTTTTATAGCAATAAGCAAACACTGTGACGGACCGCCTGGCACTGGGTGCCTCCGCCAATCGCTGCTTCCTAGTCACCTTAAGTACTATAAGCACCGCACCTGATACCATAAGCACTGTAGCCCCTTAGCCGCCGCAGCTTGCCTGGGGTCTCTCTGTCCTCCACCCACTCTGGACGTAAGACAAGGATCCAGCTTCCAGTGGGTGGATCTCTCCTCCAGAGAGTATAGCAGGTCTGGCTGTGTAGCTCTTACAAGAGCTAGTGATTATAGCCAGTATAGTAATCCAAAGCAGGTGTAGCCAGTATAGCTGTTCCCTACAATCACGAGACGAGGTTGCTTGTTGAGGGTGAAGTGGACTGATTTTAATGTGACCACACTTGGCCTTTTATGACAATCCCCATGCAAGGGGTACTCCCACCTGGACCTGATGGAAGACTGATTTACAAAGTCACAGGCCAATGACAACAGTGTTACAATACATGACACTCATACATAAGCAGATAATCGTTCCTCTAGGCCTGGAAATAATTGGATCAGGAATTGTACTAATCTAATCCAATTCTCTGCAAGTACAGAAAAACACACTTTTTCATAAACTTTCCAAAAGTACCCCAAAAACACATAAAACTTCACAAAATTACATCCCCATGATAACCCTGATATGGGTTACCAGCATATCCAAGAATCACCCAGATCAGTTCAGGGGTTCAGGAATTTCCTGGAAGTCTTTTATTTGACCGACCGCAGGCATGGTACCATACCCAAAACAATTCCAGAGAATTAGGGCTTGCAGTTGGTCTAGTTCGCTAGTTTGAAAACGAACAAACTACTGAACAGGGTCAATAGT
The DNA here is from genome assembly GCF_036172605.1 of Pelobates fuscus. Classification (NCBI taxonomy): domain Eukaryota; kingdom Metazoa; phylum Chordata; class Amphibia; order Anura; family Pelobatidae; genus Pelobates; species Pelobates fuscus. The sequence continues at coordinate 65,717,006 of NC_086318.1, forward strand.
CTTACCCCGGAGCTTGTTCCCCTCATCCAGACGAATGATTTCACAGAACAGTGCCCTTCTAAGTTGTATAGAACTGAACGCAGGCGATGATGGAAGTCCAGCGGTGTTCGGGAGTTTCTGTGTCCAATTTTAGTTCCATGAGATTCATGCCCAAACACCGATGCCTGCGTTCATGCGAACAAGATGGCCGCCACCTCGTGGTTAACCATAGGAATTGCGGCCACCCAGACGAACAATTAGAATACTGCGGTGAGAAACATTCCAAGTTGTTAATAGGTGTTAACAAGCTGCAGGGTTGTCTCTGGTTAATGCGGTTGTTTGTTAAACTAAACATATAATCCCATTTGCACGAACAGAGTATTTTTAAGATATTTAGCCAGGTCTATTACAGGGGCCATAGTCCTGGGGCAAGAGGCTGGCAAGCAGGCCCCTTCAAAAACCAGTGTCGAGGTTCTGTTCGCCACATATCTTCCCTCCCAAGGGGAGACTAACCAGGTACCTGACCTCCTGTCGGTCGGAGTTAGTCGAGTAGCCCACCCATAAGCAAATACTGGACCAGGTGACTTGGTGCACAATCCTGCCCTGTAACAAGGGGACCGATATGGCAGAGGTCAGCAGTGCTCTGCCCTGATGTACAGCTCTTCTGCTGGAAAGGGGTCAGTGGGTATTGCAGTCTCATCCACTAACCCTAGGACCCGGTTGGGAAGCTGCTGTGGAGAAGAGGGATCATCTACCTCCTTCTCCTGGTATTCCTGCGGGGTTGGTTGGGGGCCTGGACCGGCCATCCCGTATCCCTGCAGGTCTGGTGCAGAGACCGTGGTCCCATCTGGTCCCATTGGGGTCAGGGGTGTTGTCCCCCTGTAGTTGGGGAGAGGGACCAGTTGTCTCCTCGTCTCCTCTCCCGGTATCTCCGACTGCCTCTGGGAAGAGAGAGCGGTTGTCTTCTCTCCCTGCAAGGTAAGCTGCTGCTGGGGAGTAGGACCAACTGTCCCTACTCCCGGTACTTCCAGCTGCAGTTTGGGATCTGGGCTGGCTGCCCAGCATCCCTATAAGGCCCGTGGAGAGACCTCGATCCCATCTCTACCTGCCAGTTGGGGTTCCCCCAGGACCAGTTTATAAGATCCTGCTGCAATTGTAAATTGGACCAGCTGTTTCCTTTTCCGGTATCTCCAGCTGACGCTGGGGAGAGAGACCAGTTATCTCCTACCCCTGTAAGGTTAACTGCCTCTTGGGAGTATGACCGACTGTCCCTAGTCCCGGTAACTCCGGCTGTAGTTGGGGATCTGGACTGGCTGACCAGCATCCCTGTAGGGCCGGTGGAGAGACCACAGTCACATCTCCACCTACTGGCTGGGGGTCTTCCCAGGACAAGTTCAGGGCTGCCATCAGGGGGTGACAACCATGATGGTTGTCACGGGCCTGGCAGCCCTAGGGGGCCCGGCCGCCCGGGCCCCACGTGGGGCGGCGGAACTGCCACCGGTGCATCTGCACTATGGGGAGGGCCTAATGGACTTGCAGCCCTCACCGCGCATGCACATTAGCCCCCCCCATCGAATGACAATGAGGAGGCAGAGCCCCGACCCAGCGCTGAGGGAGATTGGTTGAGTAAACAAAGGGTTTTTAACCCTTCCAATGCCAAATACATGTTTGTATTCCTTAGTATCCCTTTAATCTTGACTGGGAAACAACAAACATTTATTACACAGTAGCATACTGATATTTGTTCTTTACAGTGCTATGGTAAAAGGAGCACGCAATATGATAAGGATAACCTATTTTAAAGTATATACAGGGTCAAATAAGAATTCAAGATAGAACTATGTTACTATAAAAAAAAATCCTCAAATATATAAATAGATCTTATAACAAGGTTTCAAAACATCTCGTGAGGGATCTATAAGGAGGTTGACTACCTTTTGATCATTGAGAAAAGCATTAACACTGAAGCCTTTTTTCAGGCAATTCTGGAACTCCATCTCCAGGCGATTTACTAAGTTATGCTGTAGACAGCCACTAGAGACACTTCCGGAATCAGTAAGTACTGTAAACGTACAGTATGGGGAGGTGGGCTGCAAGGAGGGGGGGGGGGGAGGAGGATATATAGTGCTAGGAATACAACTTTGTATTCCTAGTACTATCGTATATTTCATAGTTACATAGCTCAAAAGAGACGTGACTCAAAAGAAGGCAAAAAATTCAGTCTGAAGTGCTTCCAATTGTGTAACAAACTATGAAAAATCCTTCCTGACCCTAGAATGGCAGTCAGATATCTCCTTGGACCAGAAATCTGTTACTCTTCTAATTAAAATGACATCTCTGAATATTATGTTTTTGTATTTTATATTATGTTTGCAATTATTTATCCAATTTATGTTTAAACATCTGTATAGACTCTGATAAAACTACCTTTTCAAGCAGAGAATTCTACATCCTTATTTTTCATACTGTAAAAAAAACCTTTCCTTTGCCTTAGACTAAATCTCCTTTCTTCCACTCTAAATGTGTGACCTTGTGTCCTGTGTATAGTCCAATTTATGAATAGTTTTCCAGACAATGGTTTGTATTGGCCCTGAATGTATTTGTATAATGCTACCATTTCTCATCTGATGCACCTTTTTCCAAACTAAAGAGATTTAAATTTGTTAACCTCTCTACATAACTAAAATACTGCATTCCTTTTATCAATTTTGTAGCCATTCTCTGCAATTTTCTAGTTCTATAATATCCTTCTTTAGAACAGATGCCCAAAATTGCACAGCATATTCAAGGTGTTGTCTTACCAGCAGTGGCGGCTCTAGACTTTATGAGGCCTTAGGCGAAAGTCAAACAAGAGGCCCCCATTAACACGCATAGTAAAAAAAACATATAGGGGTTGCATCGTGTGTATAATGAGCTGCTGTTATATTGAATGACAGGCTTGCAGCACTGGATACAGAGATTTACTCTCTGTATTCGCTGTTGGGGTGAGTGTGGCACGGTTGAAGGAGAAAGTGTACCAGGGCGAGGGTAGGTGAGAGTGACAGGATGAGGGAGGGTTATGTGACAGGGTGAGTGTGGCATGTCTAGGCAGGATGAGTGACAGGATAGGAGAAGTTAATGTTATAGGGTGAGTGTGGAAGAGCGAGGGCTGGTAATTGTGGTATGGATGGAGAGGGTGAGAGCAACAAGATTAGGAGAGGTTAATGTGAAGGCTGGGTGAAGGGGGCATGACAGCATGTGGTGGGTGACATTGTGGGGGTGGCTGTATGTGTGTGGAATTGTGACGGTGGGTAGGTGAGAGTGTGGGAGGCAGTGTTGAAAAGGGTGACAGTGTGTGCAGGGGCAGTGTGTGGGAGGAGTGACTGTATGTATTGGTGACAGTGTTGGGGGCTGACAATATGGGGTGCAAGTGTGTGAAAGGGTAACAGGGTGAGGGAGCAGTGTAGAGGAATGTGACAGTTTAAGGGTCAGGGTGTGAGTGGGTGATAGTGAGGAGGAAGATGACAGTGTGGGGTGGCAGTGTGGAGGATGGTGACAGTGTGTGACAGTGTGGGGGGTCAGGGTGTGTAACAGTGTGGGAGGGCAAGGTGTGTGGGACACAGTGTAGAGAGGGCAGGGTGTGCGACAGCATGAGGGGGCAGTGTGTACGACAGTGTAGGGGGAAGGGTGTGTGACCGTGTGGGTGGCAAAAAGTGTGGAAGACAGTGAAGGGGGCAGTGTTTGTGACAGTGGAGGGGGCAGTGTGTGTGACAAGGGGGGGGCATTTTGTGTGAGAAACTGTGTGGGGGCAGAGTGTGTGAGAGACAGTGTGTATGACAGTGTAGGGTGCAGGGTGTGTGAGAGTGATTGAGTCAGTGGTGGAGGCAGAATGTGTGGGAGACAGTGTGGGGGCAGGGTATGTGGTGGTCAGTGTGGGGGGCAGGGTATATGGGGTGCAGTGTGAGGGTCAGGGTATGTGGTGGTCATTGTGGGGGGCAGGGTATGTGGTGGTCAATGTAGGAGACAGTTTCTGTGTTGGTCAGTGTGGGGGGCAGTGTATGTGATGGTCAGTGTGGGGGGGCAGTGTATGTGATGGTCAGTGTGAGGGGCAGGGTATGTGGTTGTCAGTGTGGTCGTCAAAGTATCTGGTTGTCAGTGTGGTCGTCCGTGTGGGTGGCAGTGTATGTGGTGTCAGTGTTGGGGGTAGGGTATGTGGTTGTCAGTGTGGGGGGCAGGCAATGTGGGTGGCAGGGCAACATGGGTGCAGTGTATGTGGTGAGCAGGGCAGTATGGGGGGCAGGGTATGTGGGTGGCAGGGCAGTGTTGGTGGTAGGGTATGTAGGGGCAGGGTATGTGGGTGGTAGGGTATGTAGGGGCAGGGTATGTGGGTGGAAGGGCAGTGTTGGTGGTAGGGTATGTAGGGGCAGGGTATGTGGGTGGCAGGGCAGTGTTGGTGGTAGGGTATGTAGGAGCAGGGTATGTGGGTCGCAGGGCAGTGTGGGGGTGGGAGGGCAGTGTTGGAGCAGTGGGGGTGGGAGGGCAGTGTATGTGGTGAGCAGGGCAGTGTGGGGGGCAGGGTATGTGGGTGGCAGGGCAGTGTTGGTGGTAGGGTATGTAGGGGCAGGGTATGTGGGTGGCAGGGCAGTGTGGGGGTGGGAGGGCAGTGTGGGGGACAGGGCAGAAGGGGTGGGGGGGCAGTGTTGGGGCAGTGGGGGTGGGAGGGCACTGTTGGGGCAGGGCAGTGGGGGGTGGAAGGGCAGTGTTGGGGCGGTGGGGTGGGAGGGCAGTGTTGGGGCAGTGGGGGTGGGAGGGCAGTGTTGGGGCAGTGGGGTGGGAGGGCAGTGTTGAGGACAGGGCAGTGGGGGGTGGGAGGGTAGTGTTGGGGCAGTGGGGTGGGAGGGCAGTGTTGAGGACAGGGCAGTGGGGGGTGGGAGGGCAGTGGGGTGGGAGGGCAGTGTTGAGGACAGGGCAGTGGGGGTGGGTGGGCAGTGGGGGGTAGGAGGGCAGTGTGTGTGGAGGCTGTGACAAGCCTCCACACAATTAAATACCTTATTTTTGACCCTGGTGGTCCGGTGGTTGAAGTCCCTGGTGGTCCGGTGGTTGAAGTCCCTGGTGGTCCGGTGGGATAGCTGTTCCGTCTGCAGCTCCGCGAGAGCTGCAGACCTTGTTCTCGTGAGTCCCTATCAGAGCGTTGCCGTGGTAACCCGCGGCAACGCTCTGTGTGCTCGCGAGAATCACGTTTGATCTGCAGCTCTGCACTCTGCGGAGCTGCAGATCTGTGGGCAGACCATGTGGAGGGGCCACCCGGCGGCATACTGGGCAAGCCGCCGGGCCCCCTCTCACTGTCGGATCCTCGGTCATGGACCGGAGATCCGACAGTTCAGTCTGCTCTAAGGCGATTTAGGCGGCCGCGAGGCCCCAGCAAGCGCGAGGCCTTAGGCGGACGCCTAAATCGCCTAATTAGAGAGCCGCCTCTGCTTACCAGCGATTCATAAAGAGGTAAAATTATATTTTCTTCCCGAGATTTGATGCTCCTATTTACACATGACAATACCTTACTGGCCTTTTGCAACTGCCGATTGACATTTTGGCAATTTACTACAATTTAGGGTGTACGTTGTTTGTGCATTCTTTACCCCAAAGTGCATAACTTTGCATTTTTCTACAATAAATGTAATCTACCATTTGAGTGCCTCGTCCCCCAATCTATCTAAATCCCTCTGCAGCAAAGTAATATCTTGCTCACATTGTATTCTTTTACAGAGTTTTGTGTCATCTGCAAACACAGAACCATAGCTTCCAATGCCTATTTCTAGATCATTTATAAATATGTTAAATATAAGCGGTCCCAGAACAGAACCCTGAGAGATATGACTTACTACTTTTGTCCAGCTTGAAAATTTACCATTAATGACAACTCTCTGTACTCTATGTTTAAGCCAATGTTCTACACAAAAATAACTGAACTAATTTTCATCTAGCCAATTTCTTTTAGTTTGAACACTAACTTATTGTGAGGAACAGTATCAAATGCCTTGGCAAAATCCAAGTAGATCACATCCACTGTAACACCCTGATCTTTACCTTTACTTACTTCTTCCTAGAATGCAATCAAGTTAGTTTGACATGACCTATGTTTCATAAAACCATGCTGATTATTGTTAATCACACTGCTAATCCCAATGAATTCCTGAATAGTATCACTTAATAACCCTTCAAATACCTTCCCAGCCACTGAAGTTAGTCTCACAGGTCTACAATTTCCAAGCAAAGATTTTGAACCCGTTTTGAATATAGGACCACATCTGCCTTCCTCCAATCCTTTTGTACACTTCCTGAAAAAAAATAATCTTGAAAGATTAAATAGAGTCACTTGTTTCCACACTTCACTCCTTAAGTACTTGTGGATGAATACAGTCAGGCCCCCGGTATACCTTTAACATGTTTCCTATACAGAGTTCACATTGTGCAAGCTGAGTATGATCCTCCTATACAAAAATGTAAATTGTTCATCTTTCAAAGCTGATATCAACCACATATGTTATGGAGGAGTGCGTAATAGGGTTTACAAGAACAATTTCTTTTCCACCAGCAAGTCTTTTTGTAACCTGATTAGGTGTGCGCTTTCTCTTTAGACTTTGTACACATACTTCCCATTTTCAATCTTCCTTAAGATGGAGCAACTAATGAATAACTATCATAGCATTTAGGTGGGCCTCATTAACCCAATTACACATGCAAATAAGTCAACATAACACCTTTTTTGTGTGTGGTGGTGTGGTTATGTTTTGTTTAGTTTGTTTGTATCTTGTTTTGTTGTGTTTTTGTTTAGTTTTTTTCTGTACATGGAATTGTAAATAGCGTGATAGGTTTCCTTTAACTTGCTTACTGCCACAAGGAAAATTTACTTTCAGTCATCATGTGACAAATCAAAATCACTGAATGAACTCAAAAGTCATGAGAACAAAGGATGTGTATTTACCTGGTAGTGCTAGTTTTGTGGTATGCCTGCATACCTGCTACCTGAACACCTGAAACAGCTAAGGTAAATAACCAAACATCACTAATCTTTACTGCTCCTTCACTAAGCACATAGAGGCTAAAAAAAGAACGGTGAAAAAGTAAACATAGTACATAGCAATGGTGTCAAGATGCAATTATATCCAGAAAAAGAAAAAATATGAAAGTGTGTATTTGTGATGAAGATCTGCTCCATTTACAAGTGTGTAGAGAACAAACCTTTTGATGTATGTCAGCCTGGCCCAAACTGAGCCGGTAGATTTGCTACTAATTACATTGCTATTTTTCAGGCCACATGCTTGTATTTTGGTTCCTTTTTTGGCATTGCAAACACGAGCTGTAAAAAAAAAAAACTGTGTATAATACAGATTTACAGTTTATTAATTTCGTTTTGTTTCCTTCTTCAGCGTTCATGTACAAGTACATTTTATTGAAAACAGACACTGGCGGGGAATGTAGCAAACATTTTGAAGACAGAATTTTGTGTAAAAGTTCCCTACATAACCCACTACAAGATTTAAAATGAAATTTCAGTGTATTTTAAAGGACCTTCCAAGCACTATAGTCACAAAAGCCTGCAGTAGCTCTGTCACTGTGAAACAGACAGGCAGCCTGGCTGGGTAGCCACTAAAAGCTGGCCATTAATTAACTCAATGAAAAGCAACTGATCATCAAAGGGGATTGTTTTATCAGTAGGAGTATATCACATTGAATGCACTGTTTTCAATTGACAGACATACAACAGCAAAGAAGCAGATGACAGTAAAAGTGACCAAAGAGCCGAGAGGAAAGAGAGTGAAATAGTGAAATGAAGATGAGAGCTAGAGAGCTAGACTTAGAGATAGAGAGGTAACTGATATACAGTGGTGTATTTCCCACGACACTAACAAGGCATTTGCCTTGCGCGGCACTTTTAGGGGGGCACCAAGCTGCCCAACCAGCCCGGTAGCAGCAAGCCTAGCCAGTCCAGCAGCAGCAAACTAGTAGGGAGACTGGGTGGATTAAAATTAAAATGTTAAATATATATATATACATATATATGTATATACTTTGTAAGTGTGTGAGACAGTGTGTGTGTGTAGTATCAGGGTGTCTGTCAGTGAATGTGTGTGTGTGTGTGTGTGTGTCTGCCAGTGTGTCTGTGAGTGAGTGAATGTGTGTGTGTCTGTTAGTGTGTCTGTCAATGAATGTGTTTGTGTGTTTGTGAGTGAATGTGTGTTTGTCTTTCAGTGAGTGAATGTGTGTGTTTTTCAGTACATGTCTATGAGTGTGTGTGTATTGAGTGTGTGTGTGTTTATCTGTTAGTGAATGTGTGTATCTATCAGTGAATGTATGTCACTGTATGTGTATCTGAGAGCGTCTGCCTGTCAGTGGGTGTGTCAGTGTGTGTCTGTCAGTGAAATTGCGTTTTCGTCTTAAACAGGTAGCGGTGGGGAAAGTTTAGATTGGGGGGGTGCTCGAGTTTTGTCATGCCTTGGGCAGCACATATCTAAAATACACTACTGCTCATATACACTGCATTTTCACATTTTCACATATACATTTTTATTTTATACATTGTTTGTGTTGAAAGTAATTGGCTGTTGGAGCAACTAGTCTTGACAGGTGGGTAACTGAGTTGAAAAGATGGGGGAAATGAGGGACTGTATGTAGGGATTGTTGAACCACATGGGGTTGTTGGACCAAGGAGATGCCTACAAAAGAAAATGGTGGTTGGAGACATAACCAGACAGGTATACTGCAGATTGGGATAAGGTGGACAATCTCTGAAATGGTGGCTTAGACCAGTCAAAAGAGGAGTGATTGAGGGCATAATAATAATTGGAATATGGCCCTACTAAGGACTATTGTGGACAATGGCACTCTTGCTTGGCAATGAAAAGGAAAAGGGATTTGGTGGAATAAGAAGACTTGCATAGGATCAGTAATAGGACATGAATGATGCAGTGAAGAGATGGATAGATGGCAACAGGCTGTGTCAGATAAAGTGCTACAACTATCCATGAGAAAAGGAATCTACATGAGAACACACATGCACACATACCAGAAGACCTTCCACATGCAGCTAAAAAGTGATTTTTTAACTTGTGTATGCAGAAAATATTGCAATATATCATCTGCCACACACTACGCACATGGAGGTCAGGAACAGCGAAAAGTACAGTTATTCCTTCTCAAGATTACACAATTACCCAAATAAGCATTCACGGGGGGCATTTTAAGTGAAGAGGAAGTTATCTTCAGTTAGTTATGTCTTTGAATCTACACATTTTCTGATTGAATTAAACCCACGTAAACATGATCTTAATGACAGTTTCACTATAATGGGATAATGTCAGTACATTTTTTTAAACTTCATATCTATATAATAAATAAATAAATAAAATATACATGCAGTATATTTTTTATACATATATATATATATATATATAAAATATATGAATCTGGTGAGAAATGTACTGTTTGCCCAATAACAGAAGTTAGTATATTGAAGAAAGAAAAATAAACTGTGATTCATTTTCTTGCTAAAATACCGGTATATATTTTTTTCGTTTTGTAGATGTAATGAATTAAAGATGCTCAGATTCTATTTGTTTGGATACTAATCACATGTGAAAAATACCATAGTGTTCCAACTGGAAACAGAGAATAAAAGATGTGATTACCACTGCAGGCATGTGGGTTATTGTAAAAGTGCCATGAAAACACAATTAAACAGCTTAGTGAGGTCAAGTCTAGGGTGCAGGGACATTATAATAAAATCTCTAAACAGCTGTTTCATATACCTCACTCTTAAATCTCGGGCCGTAAAATGAATTTTATATGATATCCTCCAAACAAACCATTTCAACTGTTCATTTTAATATACTTACTTGTATGATATATAAAAATGCACTTAATTTTTATTAAAAGCGCAAAGCTTGATATCTGAGTGTTGCACATTTAAACACGACTGTTAGTAGTTTTGTTACATTACCAATATTTTCTGCATAGGAGGTGGTGTAGGCATCCTTCTCTCCCCTCAATGTACCTTTCAATCTATCCTCCCTGCCCCCGCCCTATCCTTTACTTCCTTTGAACTTCACACTGTATGCCTTTTTAAGCCCACTCCTTTAAGAATTGCCATCATCTATCGCCCCTCCCCCCCCCCCCCCCCCCCCGGTCACCCTAAACTATTTATTGAACACTTTTCCTCCTGGTTACCCCACGTTCTTTCCTCTAGCACTCCCTCTCTCATACTTGGGGACTTCAATATCCCTATCAACAAGCTCAACTGCCCTGATGCCTCTCGTCTGCTCTCTGTAACCTCCTCCTTTGGACTCACACAGATTTCTTCCTCAGCAACTCACACTGCAGGAAACACTCTTGACCTCATCTTCACCAATCTCTGTACCACCTCTGATCTCTCCACTGTTCCATTTCCTTTGTCTGACCACCATTTGCTAACATTTAACATTTGCATACCCCATACCAAAATTTCACCACCATCAACTCTCCAACCTCGCAGAAACCTCAACTCCCTCGATCTCCAGCACTTCTCCACCACACTCCAAACACTCCTTTTACCCATCTCAAATCTCAACTGCCCTAACTCTGCAACCTCACTCTACAACTCCACTCTCTCCTCTCAAATTGACATCATGGCACCTCCTACAGTCAAACGCAGCAAGCGCCCCCAACTACAACCCTGGCACACTAAGCTGACCCATTACCTCCAAAAATGTTCCAGAACTGCTGAATGCTGCTGGAGAAAGTCTCACTTTGCATCTGACTTTGTCCACTATAAATTTATGCTGCACTCCTACAGCATGGCTCTTTCCTCTGCAAAAGTAAACTACTTCAAAACCCTCATAAGCACACTGTCCCATCAACCCAAACACCTGTTTCACACTTTTGATGCTCTTCTTCGCCCTGTGACTCCCCCTCCTTCCACCACTTTGTCCGCCACAAACTTTGCAGCTCATTTCACCAAGAAGATCTCTACAATCAGGAAATAGATCTCTAATCTCTCTCCTACCCCTATCATTACATCACCCAACCCCACTCCCCCTGCCATCCTATGCACATTTGCACCTGCTACAGCACAAGAGGTTTCTGCTCTGCTCCTGTCCTCCCGCCCCACCACCTGCTCCCTCGATCCTATTCCCTCGCATCTCATCCGCACTTTGTCTCCCTCTCTTGCTCGTCCTCTGGCTAGCATGTTCAATCTCTCCCTTTCCTCTGGCACATTTCCCTCAACCTTCAAACATGCAACCGTAACCCCGATTCTGAAAAAGCCCAACCTTGATCCCAACTGCCCATCCAACTACCGCCCTATCTCGCTACTGCCATTTGCCTCCAAGATCCTCGAGAGAGTTGTGTATGCCAGATTGACAGACTTTCTCGAATCCAACTCTCTGCTTGACCCCCTTCAGTCTGGATTCCGCGCTGGTCACTCTGTTGAAACTGCTGTGACCAAAGTATCCAACGATTTAATTGCTGCTAAATCTCACGGCCAATACTCTATCCTAATCCTCCTTGATCTCTCTGCTGCCTTTGACACTGTTGATCATCAACAGCTTCTTCACATTCTTCGTAACTTTGGTCTACGGGATACTGCTCTCTCCTGGTGCTCCTCCTACCTCTCCCAGCGCTCTATCAGTGTTTCTTTCTCTGGTTCTGCCTCTTCTCCCCAACCCCTCTCTGTCGGCGTCCCCCAAGGTTCAGTCCTCGGCCCCCTATTGTTCTCTATCTATACTGCCTCCCTTGGTAAACTCATCAGCTCCTTTGGCTTCCAACATCATTTATATGCAGATGACACGCAAATCTACCTCTCCTCCCCTGATCTCTCTCCGCCCACCTTGACTTGTGTTTCTGACTGCCTCTCTGCTATTTCCAACTGGATGGCTGCTCACTTCCTTAGTAGAAGTATAGATCAGGGTGTTGCAGTGGATGTGATCTATTTGGATTTTGCCAAGGCATTTGATACAGTTCCACACAAAAGATTAGTGTTCAAACTCAAGGAAATCGGTCTCGATGAAAATGCTTGTTCTTGGGTAGAACATTGGCTTAAAAACAGAATACAAAGAGTTGTCGTTAATGGTAAATTTTCAAGCTGGACAGAGGTGGCAAGTGGTGTCCCTCAGGGGTCTGTTCTGGGACCCCTTCTATTTAACATGTTTATAAATGATCTTGAAGACAGCATTGAAAGTCATGTTTCAGTGTTTGCAGATGACACAAAACTTTGTAAAATAATACAATGTGAGCAAGATATTACTTTGCTGCAGAAGGATTTAGATAGACTGGAGGACTGGGCACTCAAATGGCAGATGAAATTTAATGTTGAAAAATGCAAAGTTATGCACTTCAGCGTAAAGAATACACAAGCAACGTATACCCTTAATGGAAGTGAATTAGGGATAACAACACACGAAAAGGACTTGGGAATTGTTATAGACAACAAACTATGCAACAATGTGCAATGTCAATCAGCAGTGGCCAAGGCCAGTAAGGTATTGTCATGCATGAAAAAGGGCATTCATTTTGCCTCTCTATAAATCACTGGTAAGACCACATATTGAATATGCTGTGCAATTTTGGGCACCTGTTCTAAAGAAGGATATCATGGCACTAGAAAAAGTGCAGAGGCGGGCTACAAAATTAATAAAAGGAATGGAACATATCAGCTATGAAGAAAGGTTAACAAATTTAAACCTATTTAGTTTAGAAAAACGTCGCCTGAGAGGGGATATGATAACATTATACAAATATATTCGGGGCCAATACAAACCATTGTGTGGAAATCTATTCACAAACCGGACTTTACATAGGACACGAGGCCATGCGTTTAGACTGGAAGAAAGAAGATTTCGTCTAAGGCAAAGGAAAGGTTTTTTTACTGTAAGAACAATCAGGATGTGGAATTCTCTGCCTGAAGAAGTGGTTTTATCAGAGTCCATACAGATGTTCAAACAGCTACTAGATGCATACTTGCAAATACAGAATATTCAAGGATATAATCTTTCAATGTAGGGTAATAACTGCTTGATTCAAGGATAAATCTGACTGCCATTGTGGGGTCAAGAAGGAATTTTTTTGTCCTAGCTTGTTGCAAAATTGTGCTTCAAACTGGGGTATTTTTTTTTTTTTTTTTTTTTTTTGCCTTTTGGATCAACAGCAAAAAACAGGTGTGAGGAAGGCTGAACTTGATGGACGCAAGTCTCTTTTCAGCTATCTAATTATGTAACTATGTAACTATGTAACCTGTCCAAAACAGAACTTCTAGTTTTTCCTCCCTCAAGTGCTGCTACTCTTGTGTAAGTCTCCATCCAAGTCAACGGACCTACTATCACCTCTACCTCGCAGGCTCGCTGCCTAGGTGTTCTTTTCGATTCTGACCTCTCTTTTACTCCCCATGTCCAATCGATAGTCAAATCCTGTCGCTTCCAACTCAAGAACATGAGCGCGCATCCGCCCATATCTAACGCCAGACGCGGCTAAGATACTGGTTCATGCTGTTGTTCTCTCTCGCCTCGACTACTGCAATCCCCTTTTTACCGGTCTTACATGTTCCCAGCTTGCACCGCTGCAATCTATAATGAATGCGGCTGCAAGGCTTATTTTCCTGTCTGGTCGCACCTCCCATGCCTCCACGCTCTGTCAGTCCCTGCATTGGCTTCCAGTTAGATATAGGGCCCAATTCAAAATTCTGGCGCTTGCTTACAAATCCCTACATAATGCTGCTCCAACATACCTATCCTCCCTCATACACAAATATGACCGTCGAGACCCCTGCGCTCAGCCCAAGACCTACGCCTATCCTCTGCCCGGATCCCCACCTCTGACGCTCGCCTTCAAGACTTCTCTAGGGCTGCACCTATTCTGTGGAACTCCCTTCCCTCCTCAATCAGACTTTCACCCAGTCTCCACTCCTTCAAAAAATCTTTGAAAACTCACTTCTTCATTAAAGCGTATCAATTACACTGTCAGCAGGCTTCTCATCCCCCACCCCATGACTCCTTTCCTGCAACTGTCAAAAATGACCTACCAAGCACTCAATAAACCCTTCTCTAACAAACTATTTAATTCCCCTACTTTAACCATTTGTGTCACTATACCCCACTCCCTCTAGCATGTAAGCTCATTGAGCAGGGCCCTCAACCCCCTCCGTTCCTGTACGTCCAGTGGTCTGATCTCAATTATGTGTCTGTTAGTCCACCCATTGTACAGCACTACGGAATTTGTTGGCGCTATATAAATAATAAAATAATAATAATAATAATAATAATAATAATAATAAAGAGCTAACATTATTTATAATCTAAAAAAGGGATGGAGCGCTTATAGCAATTGGGCATTAATAGCTGTCTAGTTGCTAGTTATTTAACCCCAGCTCTGCTGGGCAGTGGAAGAGAAATATGCTGTCCCGTTGCCCAGTAATAGCTGCTCACTGTTTTTATTAGATATGCTGCAACCCACGATGTAAGCATAAGAGAGAAACTATAATTATGATAATGATAATTTTTGTAAAAGAAAATTTTGTGGTGGGTGCTTAGCACACCCTCACACCAAGAGGGCTTTTGCAACTATTTTAACAGATAGTTTGGATTTGTATGGTACAGATCAGGATTTTACTAATCTGTATTTTAAAGGGCTACTCCAAGCACCATGACCACTTATGCTTTTAGAAGTGGTGATGGTGGTAGGAGTCTGTATGCGTAGCATTTTTGCTTAATGCACTGCATGTTTGGAGATATTTGCAATTTTGTGTCAGTGGCTACACATTTAGTTTGAGATGCAATACTTACATCTGTCGTCAGAGCGTTCTGCTTGCTGGCAAAAAAAAAAAAAAGGAATTAATTTCTCTGCCTGCAAAGGAAAGCATGTAATGTCCACTTCCTTCCTCCCTCCCTGCTTTAAGGGAAAGCATGTAATGTCCACTTCCTTCCTCACTCCCTCCCAGCTGTCCCATCTCCCTATAGTTTAAAAAAAAAAAAAGATTCAAACTTAAATTTTCCCTCCATCTCATTTTTCACTCACACTCCCTCCGTCCACCCTTACTCCCTCACACATGTACTCTCTGCCAGTCAGACTGTCCAATGAAATTTTACTCTATCAGAAGCATTTGTTTGGACCACTGAGAGGAAGTGAGTGATGTAGTGTGATGCTGGGGCGGGGTGTAAAAGATCCTCACCTGGCTCTGGATTGCAGGTAAGTTTTAATTAAGTTTGTTATTGTTCTTCTGAATTTTACTCAATAATCCCCAATAGAGGGGGTTATTTTTTGCAGTCTTCTAGTTGGCAGCTCCAATTTACAACAGCAATAGAGAATTAACGAAGCTCTGACATCCAGGTAGAGTGGCTAAATCGAAGGATGTTTTTTGTTTTTTTTATATATATACATTTTTTTATTAGTTTTCAAAAACTAAATACATGCATTATTCATTATCAAATACGTACATATAAAATGCAAACTTACATATATGGACATACAGTGTGAAGATTAGTACATAACCTGAATTATCTTTGAGCAGTGGAATGGGGCAAGGCCGTATATTGAGAAGGATGTATTTTATAATAGGGAGGGAACAAAAGAGTCTAAAGTGCTTTGTGTGAGTAGCAGCTTTTTTTTTCAGTTTAACAAAAGTGCAGAAATTCTGTAGAAATTGCTACTCTTATAGGGTAGTCTTGTTACTCCCCCGTGGCTGTCAATCAAAAAACAGTCCTGTTATTTCCTGATTACTTATCTCAGCTAAACTCAAGAGGCAGCAATTGCCCAGAGCACCTGCCTTGCAATGAATTCTGAAAGGGAGGACTTTCAGGGACCATTCTTTACACAATTAAAGGTATTGGCTTTGTTTTATTTTTATTGTGTGATAATTCAAATAGGTAATTTTATACTTACCTTGATTCCTTCTTCTTCTGGCTCCTGGATCCAACTACCACTAAGAGTGAAGAGGTCCTTTTAGCCCCTCCCTCAGCCCCCCCCCCCTCCCCCATTGCCACTTAATACCTTTATACTTCACATCTTGTAAGTGCAAATTACCAGTGTTTTACTGTGTAACACATGCTTTTGCCCCATTTTGTCTTTTGCCTTGCCTTATCTGACAGGGTAGGCAGATTATTTACTGATGGGGTAGGCAGATTATTTTTGCGACTGTTCTATTATTGTAAAATGGGAATATTTGCTAATACCTTACAAGTCATTTTATGTGCGCTGTATGTTTTTGGTACATATGTACCTTTGCGTGATTAAGTGATTAAGTGTCAATCCAGCTCATTATTTATACCAAAAGCAAATTATTGGTTTACTCCTTAAATAGTTTTTCCTTGTTGTATATACTCACATGTACTTAATCGTGTAAATATGAACAGGTTTATGTATACGAAAAGACAATTTCTGATTAACATTTATCTTGATGCAGTTGCAATGACTTCTCTTAAGAATTCACCCATATACAAATGGTTGCAAGTGGAGTGCAACAATCTCCTATCCTTGCTACCATTCTGTTGAATTTATGTATGAGTGATTATGAAAACAGCATTTAAATCAGTGTCATCAGTTTAACCAATGACACAAATTCATATTAGAGCAGTGTGATTTATTTTTATGCAAAGGGATTTGGACAAAATGGAAAATCAGGCACTTAAATGCCATATGGCGTATAACATAGAAAAAAACACGTTATATGCTTGATAATTAAATAAACATAGACTTTTGAGCATTTTGCATTCCCACATGGTGGATATAAACGCTAGATTTATTTATATATGAAAAGTGAAGAAATTCAAAGGATCAGAATAATATTTTGGGTAATTTTTGGTCAGTCAAGTCTTCATCTTAAATATGCAGTAGAAGTTTCAAATGAAGCACATACAAAATATTTAAAGTAATTAGAAAAGGTTCAGAACCAGTAAATAAAGCGAATGTGGATTGAAGAAAAGTAATGTGTAAAGAATTTGCTCCTCAAATAAAAAAAATAAAAAAATAAATCTAAAAATGATTTGGCCCTAAAGGAGTTTAACATAATTTGCATCACTTGGTTTACCACTGAAGACCCATTTCCTTTGTATTATGTAATAATGTTGTTTGATGACTTCAAAGAATAAAATGATGAACTGCTCAAAAATACTTTGGAAAAAGCTCACAATAGTTAATCCAGGCAAAAGATTGTCAAAGTTCTGCAATTAATTACAGAAGCAATTTTGGAATTACACAATTGTTACAACATAATTTAACACATCCTTGTTAATTGCAGCCCACACGTATCATTTATTGGAGGGAGCGGGTAAGTAAAGTTTATTTACTTTACATTAAAGCACAAACTAGAAAAATAATCATATAGTTATATATATATATATAGTTGTTTTTTTTTTAATGATCAATGAGAATTTCTTTTGATATCCTGTTTGTATACCTAACACAATATTGCTTGACAAATTGGGAACAATAATAGAATCACAAATTCCTATAATAATTTCTACACATTTGCTGCAGCTAAAAATCAAACTTGAGTCATTCAGCTGAACTGCAGTTCAGGTCAAAACTCACAACAATTCTCGAAGTCTAGTCAGCATAGACATATCATACAGCGAAGGGGAGAAGTGACGCAATGCTCCTTTTTGTTTCTTCTTGTTTTCAATGTGTGCCCTGGCTGTGTCTAGGCTGAACAAGACTAAGATGTTAATTGTTAAATATTTGTAGAAATTTAAAAGAAAGCAGAGCATCCAATAAAAAAAAAAGGTTAAAATGCATTATAAGGGATTTTTTCATGTTTTATTCAATGGTATAAACTCTAAAGAAATTACAGTTCCCCTTAAAAGTTTTCAAAAATGGGACTGTACTTTTATAATAACAGCCACCAAATCCAAAATATTTATTGAAGTGATATAACCTGTGGTACTGAGAGAGAGGAAAGGCAGGGGGCGGGGGATGAGAGGGGTGAAAGAGATAATATTATGCCAGACAAGGTATTATGGCATATTATAATACATGGTAACCATTGTGTACATGTTACATGATTTTTATGTCAGAGTTAGTATTAGGCTTAGAGTGAGGGCAGTGGAAAGGTGAAGGGTCAGGGGTCAATTAATGATACGTTAGTGTAGGCTTTAAGAATTATTTATAGGGATAGAAGCAGTATAGTAAGGGTTACTCTGACCAAAAGCACAATTTTGGGGTTGGAGTAAAGCTCCGAGGGTTAGTGTAAATGTAGTGTAGGAGTTAATGGCTAGTGTTATTGTGACATAGTAAAGGGGTTTAGGGGAGGACTTTATTGCTAGGTCATCCTTGAGACACGCACGTCCCGGAGCAGCCTAAGATCTGGGGAGTTACAATTCAAGAAGGCACACACTTCAACTGCTGACAATTAAATAGCAGCTGATGATTTGTCTCTGTAAAATTGAGCAAACCAAATTTTAAAACATGATCAGTCCAATTAAATTTTCAGCAATGCTCTTTACAAACAGATCCCTAGCTTAGTTGGTTACTTGAATTCCTGAAACATTGCATGCCAGATAGTATCCTGTGAACGCAGAAAGTCCTAAGGGCAATAAATATATATAAGTTCAGCCGCCACCAGAAATTTTGGGGCCCCTTACTCAGCTCAGGGTCTGGGCCCCCTGGTGCCCGCCTTCAATCCCGCCCACAGGGTCCACCTCCAAATCCCGCCCACAGGAATACACACACAGACACAAAAACACACACTGATACAAAAGGACACAGACACACACACAAAGATACATACTAACAGACACACATACTGAAACAGAAATATACGCATATAGGCATACGTACTGACACACACATACTGAGACATACACACATATACAGACACATAGGCATACATAGTGACAGATAGACACATACTAACATACATACAGACACACATGCATGAGAACTTACACATAAATACAAACACCGACATTACATACATACACGCAGACATACATTCATTCATACTGGCATACATACATATATACATACAGACATACTGACATACACACAGACATACTGACATACACACAGACATTCTGACATACACACAGACATTCTGACATACAGACAGACATACTGACATATATACAGACATACAGACATACTGACATACACACAGACATTCTGACATACACACAGACATACTGACATATACACAGACATTCTGACATTCATACAGACATACTGATATACACACAGACATTCTGACATACACACAGACATACTGACATACACACAGACATACTGACATACATACAGACATACTGACATACACACAGACATTCTGACATACACACAGACATACTGACATACACACAGACATACTGACATACATACAGACATACTGACATATACACAGACATTCTGACATACACACAGACATACTGACATACACACAGACATTCTGACATACACACAGACATACTGACATACACACAGACATACTGACATACATACAGACATACTGTCATAAACACAGACATACTGACATACACACAGACATACTGACATACACACAGACATTCTGACATACATACAGACATACTGACATACACACAGACATTCTGACATACATACTGACATACATACAGACATACTGACATACACACAGACATACTGACATACACAGACATTCGGACATACACACAGACATTCTGACAAACATACAGACATACACACAGACATACTGACATAAACACAGACATACTGACATACACACAGACATACTGACATACATACAGACATACTGACATACACACAGACATTCTGACACACACACAGACATTCTAAAATACACACAGACATTCTGACATACATACAGACATACTGACATACATACAGACATACTGACATACACACAGACATACTGACATACATACAGACATACTGACATACACACAGACATTCTGACATACATACAGACATACTGACATACACACAGACATTCTGACATACATACAGACATACTGACATACACACAGATATTCTGATACACACAGACATACTGACATACATACAGACATACTGACATACACACAGACATACTGACATACAGACAGACATACTGACATATATACAGACATACAGACATACTGACATACACACAGACATTCTGACATACACACAGACATACTGACATATACACAGACATTCTGACATTCATACAGACATACTGACATACACACAGACATTCTGACATACACACAGACATTCTGACATACAGACAGACATACTGACATATATACAGACATACAGACATACTGACATACACACAGACATTCTGACATACACACAGACATACTGACATATACACAGACATTCTGACATTCATACAGACATACTGACATACACACAGACATTCTGACATACACACAGACATACTGACATACACACAGACATACTGACATACATACAGACATACTGACATACACACAGACATTCTGACATACACACAGACATACTGACATACACACAGACATACTGACATACATACAGACATACTGACATATACACAGACATTCTGACATACACACAGACATACTGACATACACACAGACATTCTGACATACACACAGACATACTGACATACACACAGATATACTGACATACATACAGACATACTGTCATAAACACAGACATACTGACATACACACAGACATACTGACATACACACAGACATTCTGACATACATACAGACATACTGACATACACACAGACATTCTGACATACATACTGACATACATACAGACATACTGACATACACACAGACATACTGACATACACAGACATTCGGACATACACACAGACATTCTGACATACATACAGACATACACACAGACATACTGACATAAACACAGACATACTGACATACACACAGACATACTGACATACATACAGACATACTGACATACACACAGACATTCTGACACACACACAGACATTCTAAAATACACACAGACATTCTGACATACATACAGACATACTGACATACATACAGACATACTGACATACACACAGACATACTGACATACATACAGACATACTGACATACACACAGACATTCTGACATACATACAGACATACACACAGACATTCTGACATACATACAGACATACTGACATACACACAGATATTCTGACATACACACAGACATACTGACATACATACAGACATACTGACATACACACAGACATACTGACATACATACAGACATACTGACATACACACAGATATTCTGACATACACACAGACATACTGACATACATACAGACATACTGACATAAACACAAACATACTGACATAAACACAGACATAATGACATAAACACAGACATTCTGACATACACACAGACATACTGACATACACACAGACATTCTGACATACATACAGACATACTGACATACACACAGACATTCTGACATACATACTGACATACTGACATACACACAGAAATACTGACATACACAGACATTCGGACATACACACAGACATTCTGACATACATACAGACATACACACAGACATACTGACATAAACACAGACATACTGACATACACACAGACATACTGACATACATACAGACATACTGACATACACACAGACATTCTGACACACACACAGACATTCTAAAATACACACAGACATTCTGACATACATACAGACATACTGACATACATACAGACATACTGACATACACACAGACATTCTGACATACATACAGACATACTGACATACACACAGACATACTGACATACATACAGACATACTGACATACACACAGACATTCTGACATACATACAGACATACTGACATACACACAGACATTCTGACATACATACAGACATACTGACATACACACAGATATTCTGACATACACACAGACATACTGACATACACACAGATATTCTGACATACACACAGACATACTGACATACATACAGACATACTGACATAAACACAAACATACTGACTTAAACACAGACATACTGACATACATACAGACATACTGACATAAACACAAACATACTGACATAAACACAGACATAATGACATAAACACAGACATTCTGACATACACACAGACATACTGACATACACACAGACATTCTGACATACATACAGACATACTGACATACACACAGACATTCTGACATACATACTGACATACTGACATACACACAGAAATACTGACATACACAGACATTCGGACATACACACAGACATTCTGACATACATACAGACATACACACAGACATACTGACATAAACACAGACATACTGACATACACACAGACATACTGACATACATACAGACATACTGACATACACACAGACATTCTGACACACACACAGACATTCTAAAATACACACAGACATTCTGACATACATACAGACATACTGACATACATACAGACATACTGACATACACACAGACATTCTGACATACATACAGACATACTGACATACACACAGACATACTGACATACATACAGACATACTGACATACACACAGACATTCTGACATACATACAGACATACTGACATACACACAGACATTCTGACATACATACAGACATACTGACATACACACAGATATTCTGACATAAACACAGACATACTGACATACATACAGACATACTGACATACACACAGACATACTGACATACATACAGACATACTGACATACACACAGATATTCTGACATACACGCAGACATACTGACATACATACAGACATACTGACATAAACACAAACATACTGACATAAACACAGACATAATGACATAAACACAGACATTCTGACATACACACAGACATACTGACATACATACAGACATACTGACATACACACAGACATACTGACATACACAGACATTCTGACATACACACATACATTCTGACATACACATAGACATACTGACATACACACAGACTTTCTGACATACATACAGACATACTGACATACACACAGATATTCTGACATACACACAGACATACTGACATACATACAGACATACTGACATACACACAGACATACTGACATACATACTGACATAAACACAGACATACTGACATACATACAGACATACTGACATAAACACAGACATACTGACATAAACACAGACATTCTGACATACACACAGACATACTGACATACATACAGACATACTGACATACACACAGACATACTAACATACACAGACATTCTGACATACACACAGACATTCTGACATACACACAGACATACTGACATACACACAGACATTCTGACATACATACAGACATACTGACATACACACAGATATTCTGACATACACACAGACATACTGACATACATACAGACATACTGACATACACACAGACATACTGACATGCATACAGACATACTGACATAAACACAGACATACTGACATACACACAGACATTCTGACATACACACAGACATACTGACATACACACAGACATACTGACATACACACAGACATACTGACATACACACAGACATTCTGACATACATACAGACATACTAACATACATACAGACATTCTGACATTCATACAGACATACTGACATAAACACAGACATACTGACATACATACAGACATACTGACATTCTGACATACATACATACATACATACATACATTTTGACATAGAAACATACTAACATACACAAATACAGCAAATTTTTCTTACCGTTTTTTGAAGTTGGAAGGCTGTGGCTGATGGGAGTCGGCGTGGCTCCAGCGGCGGTTGTCTTTCTTCCCTCCCGTGCAGCGCTGAGGGGAGGGGAGGGAGCTGGGAGGAAGTGACGGCCACTTCCTCCCAGCAGTACTTTGCGGCTGAGATTTTTTTAAAGGGGCCCGGTCGCGCTATTGCACGGCCACAGCGCTGACCGGGCCCCTGAAGATACAGGGCCCATCGGGTGGCCCTAAGTGAGTGGGCCACCCGATGGGCCCCATTAGCGTGCGCTACACATGGGGCTCGGGCGGCCGGGCCCCCCAGGGCCGACCGGGCCCGTTTCAACCGTTATGGTTGTCACCCCCTGATGGCGGCCCTGACTGGTTCAGCACACATTACTTGTGAAGAAATCTTCACACATAGAGATTGACCATGTGGCATAATTTTTGTGTTGAACATAGAAAGCAAATCATAGGTAGTACATAGGTATGTACACATGTGTTAATGAAAAATGCTTTCATAATAAGAGTGGATATGGCTCATTTAAAGTAAACCTGTCATCATACATGTAAATTTAGTTTAAATGAAATTAGAAAAAAAATTATCTATACAGTGTGCTAGCAAATATATAAATGATATTCTAAAATGTATATGTAACGGACCGTTTCACTTACAAGAGGATAAAACCCAGTTTAGGCGATATCCCCCTTTTCCATAGACTAGCAGCTACTGCAAGCACCAATCTCCCGGACTGCAAACTGTACAAATTCTGGAAACTCCCGAACTGGAAACACACGAACCCTGGAATAGCTGAACAGGAAAAGCATATAATCCGCTTACACTCCTGGCAGTCAGCATACAATCCAATTCCCCCAAAAACGAGACGACACATCGGTTTGAGGGTTAAGCAGAATCTGAGGTCCTGGCACACCCAGCCTGGTTTTTATTACGGTTGTGCACATACAGGACACACCCAGGGGGAGGCATAAAATAACCAATCAAGTAACAGTACAACCCACACATCCCCTCCCCTCAGATAAGTAGTTAACATAATTTAATACATACAGTAAAAATACAGTTTCCACACATACTCTGTAACTTTAAAACCATACATCACATTCACATAAAAATACATATCCACAATCAATCCATTCAGGGGAACAACATATTAAAAATTGGCATTAATCAGACCAGGGGTTCAAAAGTTAGTAAAAGTATCTTTTGGGCCCTGGCTGGCCGCATGGCAAAATCTGGCTCAAACAGTAAAAGTAAAACATCCCCACAATGCACCCTGGCTTCCTCCCTTCTGCCCTGGAGATAACTGGAGAAGTAATCCAATTATCTCCCAGGTCAAAGACAAAACTCCATTACACATGTGGGGACCTAAATACAGGATTATGTTTTAAAATATATAAAGTTACTTTTATTACACCAAACACAGACATGTTACATATCCCCAGATAGCTCAGGTCTGGGTGCACATTATTAGGTGAATGGCATTATATGAATAGGCTCCATGGCATAGCTATCTGGGATATCACCGCTCACACAGGGCAAGTACCGAATGGCCCCACTGTATTTAAAGGGCCAGAATGAGTGACATGCACTCTGTTAGGGCCGAATACTGTTTTTAAAAGGGTCCAATCTCCCAGGGCCATAGTCCAAAGGCAAGAGGCGGGCAAGCAGCCCCCTCCAAGGACACGTGGTGAGGTCGGTTTCGCCACAGTATATAAAATTGTGGTCCTTCTTCCACCTGTACCCATTGTCAGTGTAGTGTTGGCATAGATTTTGAGAATTGAGTGATAGGGGAGGACGGGAGAAACTCATCTAAATATGGCTCTCCTGTTTCTCTGTAGCAACTATTCCCCCCAGGAAGAGCGAGAAGCGCGTGCTGGGAGAATACATGAAAGGAGTGACTGATGAAAAGAGTGACCGTTCAAGAACCAAGGTTCTTGCAGTGAAGTCAGAATGTTAGCGTTATGGTCAACTCAGTGCCTTTAGTGAAGCATCCCCACACAGGGCCAACAGTGTTGTGTTGAGATGGCAGAGGAAAAGAGGAACCCACAAAATCTGCAGAGATGGCTGTTGTCACAGGATAGGAAGTGAGTAGCAATCTAATATCTCCTCTCCTAAGACAGGGTTGTCCCAAAGGTAGATGTTGTAGAACTATTACACCCATGATGCTTTGTATGCCTTTGGAAACTGTGTTTTTAAAACATCTGGGGATCTACCTTTTGGGCACCCCCGTCCTAAGACAATATGATATATTATTTCTCACTATCATAAATCATATATTTAATGCCATGACATGTGACAGAAATCCATTTAAGATATACACCTCCTGAAGTCTGTAAGCTCGTTTGAGCAGGGCCCTCTTCAACCTATCGTTTCTGTAATATTTTGTAATAGTATCATTTATTGTTAAATCTCCCCCTTTGATAATATTGTAAAGTGCTACAGAATATGTTGTCACATAAATACCAGTAATAATAATAATAATAATAATACAATTTAAAAGCTGATTTAGGGGATCACCTAAATATCTCCAGAGAAGGCAAGTGTGCTTTATTGGTCCATCCAATACTAATTATAACTCAAGTCTCCATAGTATTACTGACGGAGAAGGACACTGCTTCCTAACCTTTGGAATTCACACTCACGTTTAGAGTTTTGTCCTGGATTTATTGCATTAGATATCATCACATATCTTGCTTGCTTTGTTTCTGTTTACACTGCAGTAATACTGCTGTGTGCATGATAACTTTATTGTTTAAGTTTCTCTATTGACTTGCTCATTGCTGTATTCAGTGTGTTTATATAACTGTCTACATAGTTTTTACTGGCCTACATTTTATTATATGTGTATCACATGACATTATCCATTGCAAATAATGTTCCAATCATTAACATGGCTCGTATTTATTATCAAGATTCACTTATTAAAGGGTTCATAAGTTTGGTTATACATTGTTATATTCTTATGTTTGCTTTATGTTTGTTTTCTTTTACTGAGGGAGAAATGTAGACATTTCATGTTACATTATTACTTCTGAACCCATTTATTAATCATACTACAACTCTCACTCTGACAGCTTATTGCAACGTGTCATTTTCTTTCACATTTATCCAATTTGTCTCTCAATTGATTGAGGTGTACACCATATGTATTTTCAGTACAGAGTTAAAAATCACAAGAGAGCACACATAGTTGTTATGGGAAGTTTCTCAACAACATTTTTTATTTTATATGACACAAAATTAGTTGAAATGAATATACATTTTTATCAACAACAAAAACAAATTTGCAACTTATACACTAAAATGGTTGATTACAGTAAATAATTAAAGAGACACTATAGACCACTTCATCTCATTGATCCTGTCCCCTTAACCCTGCATTCTCAAGCATTGCAGTTTTAAAACATCTACATTTTTTATATTGCAGGGTTAAAACTGCCTCTAGTGGTTATCTATCATTCACTAGAGTCTTTTCCTGCGGTTCCACTGAGTTTAACTTCGTAAAATGATGCTAGACATTCTTACGCTATGCATGAAGACACCCAGCGTCTTCAGATCCCCCATAGAAAAGCATTGGGCATTAGGTTCCCCCTAGGCACAGATGTCGTGGGAGATGGAGCCAGCTTCAAGAGATTATGCCGCTGGAAAGAGGTGTTTAAAGGGTGTTTAACCCCTTAAGGACCAAACTTCTGGAATAAAAGGGTAATTATGACATGTCACACATGTCGTGTGTCCTTAAGGGGTTAATCATTTAACTAATATTGGGAGGACACGTGGAGGGGCAGAGAGACACTATGGTGTTAGAAATACAATTTTGTATTCCTAACACCATAGTGTTCCTTTAAATAAGGACATGAACCTAACTGCAAACATCAAACTTGTCTTACAATGGAATGGTGCCAGTATTACACCTGGGGCTTATCGGATCCCCACTTGGGGCTCCAGCCCTTATCAACTTCCCCCCCAAGGCCAAATACAACGAAGGGTATGCACATTCCAGGTATATTATATATTAAGGAAACAGTGTAATGTGTGATGAAATCTTCACCATTACATAGCAATTCAATTTCAGTATCAATTTATTATTTGTAAAAGAAAATAAAACATATTTTTACATATTTACATATTTTTTTCTTTTTCTTATAATAAATTGTTAACAGAATTGGCACATATATAAATATCGGCATTTATGAAATTGGTATGTTATGGTGAAGACTTGGTCACACATTACATAGTTTCCTTAATATACAATACACCATGCATGAGCCCACCCTTTGTCGTATTTGGTCTATTTCTCTTTGGTTAAGTTTGGACTACTAGCTAGGTTGTGACAGCAGATCAGCTGTATACCTAGTGGTTTTATTTTTTTTATACAATGATCCCCCCCACGTGATGTCCCTGATATCCACACATTTTAGAGTTCTCATGAGAGAAAAAAGCTGTTTTATTTGTGAATATTATTGTTACAATAGCTCTCCTATGAATGCTGGGTTTCCAAGAGATTAAGTGGAATGCATTCTCTTTGCTGTCATCCTGTGAGATTCTGTGAAAATGACTTTTAAACAATATTTTAAGGCGTTACACTAACACTCTGACAGATGAGATGTAAAATGCTATATGACTCTTTGTTATATTAAGTTCACGTTAAGGGTTAATTATTAAATATACCAGTCTTTGAGCGAGAAAATAATAATTAACTGAAAATGCATCAAGAATGCTGTTTATGCCTTTTGTAAATTAAGCCACTTATACTAACCGCAGTAATTATCTATTAAATAATAAATTATCGAACACAGGAAACCATGAATCTTACTGAACACTGCAACTAACTAAACCTTCCAGGAAGGTCATTAATAGCCATATACATTCAGCTAAATGACAAGAGCAGTCAACATTGGTCAGAGATTCTTTTAAATTAGAAAAGTATGGGAAAATGGCATGGAACATTCTGGAACATAATAATATGATAATATATGAAAAGATAATGACGTGTTTATTTGATGATAAGTGAAAAAGTGATTACACGCAAAAGAGTGTGTTGTGTAAAGTTCCTGTTTTTTAATATTAATTGATATCAAATGTATTTATTTTCTATACTCCCTCCCTTTTCACATACTGCCAAAGAAAACATGCAGAAAAAAACATAAATATTTTATTTGGGGTATATCTATGAAATTGCTGAAACAATTTTAATAAGTTACAAATTTCACTGGAGTGTTCCTCTAGTAGCCACTGAAAACTCTCAGAATTCTCACACTCGAAGATTGAAAATGGAAAATGGATGTTATCACCTAGAACACAGATAGGTAACCTCGGCACTCCAGATGTTGTGGACCAATACTGGCAAAGCATCATGGGAGAGGTCGTCAAAAACTTTAGGATTGCCAGGAACTGAGTTTCTAATTTGAAAGAGCTTCAAGTTGTTGGGTGTTATTTTTGTTTGTTTGTTTTTTGTTTTTTTTTATCAATTCAAGTATTTTTCAGGGGTTTTCACTCAATTGAGAATTTAAAGTGAATTAAAAGAAAATTTTAAATTTAAGGCCATAGCAGCCGAGCTGACTTAGAGGATTTTTACAGTTTGGCTATTTTTACCTAAAATGTGAAATTCACCTTGAATTCCCCTTAAGCCCTCACTTTAGTAATAAGTCATGCTAGACTTAAAATATTTTAAAGTGAAATTTCACATTTTAGTCCAAAACAGCTAAATAGGAAATATTATACAAGCCTTTTATTTATTTTTAGTTCTGCTGTGTTGGCCTTTATTTTGAAATTCTCTTGGAATTTACTTTAAATTTCAAAAAATCCATCCTGTTAGATTTATTCACTAAAGTCAATTCAGAATGGCAAATTTGATGCTAAAATAGATGATCTGGACACATTCTCTATCTCTGCTATAAGCACAGCTTGCCTATTTCGCTTAGATTTTCCACTTTATCTGAATTTTAAATTACTACAATCCCAAGATTAGTGAATACCCCCAATGAAGACATGCATGCCTTTAATTGTGCACTTTTCTTTAAGGGTGTATCTAAAAC
Source organism: Pelobates fuscus (assembly GCF_036172605.1). NCBI lineage: Eukaryota > Metazoa > Chordata > Amphibia > Anura > Pelobatidae > Pelobates > Pelobates fuscus. Next base: position 65,746,688 of record NC_086318.1, read on the forward strand.
AGCTTTTAAAACCTGTAGATCTCTTGTCTGACGACACTTGTTTGAAATCTGAAGCCTTTGCAAGACCTCTCCTTCTTCCCCAGCCCAGACTTTTTGTGGCTGTCCAATCACAGACCTCCCAATGCAGCTCAATGAGAAGTCTAAACACTGTTAATTTATGAAAGTGCCAAATTCTAATTAAATCTGCACTTTTTGTAAAATGAAAAAAAGATGACACACTCTTCATACAAAAAGCAGCCCAGGATGCTAGCATGCTTTATGATGTGAAGTGTTCCTTCAAGTGAGGAAAGGCAAATTTGATGGAGGGAGGGAAGGAGAAAGGCCAAGATGAAGGTATCTCCCTGGAAGATAAGGAAGGGAGAGCATGAATGATGCCCAGGGTTGGGGGGGTTGGCCCTGAAAGATGCAATAATTGATAATGGGAGTAATGGATAAAAAAGGACAAGGGAGGAGGGGCCTTACCAGACAGCAGTTGAGGGATTCTGACTATTCCGTCCTCCCGCCCAGTAGTAGGTTTGGTCATGTTTTGTTTCTGGTGGTGGTGTCTTTGTGTTCTTGTCTTGTCACAGCTTGCGGTTCTTCCTGGCCAGCGCAGATACAAGGGATGAAAACGCCAAGGCGGCTTGGGGAATCGCAGCCTGCCAGGAGCTGATAGCAGGAGGCAGGCTGCTCTGGACTCTTGGATAACGGAGTAGAGCTGTCTGTTGGAGAACAACCCAACAGATGACAGAGGAATTTGCTGGCATGATGATTTATGGTTAAATAAAACTGTGGCTGTTGCCCTTACCCAACTTATTTAGGTCTGGTGTGTTTTATTGGGGCAACGGGGAATAAGGTTATGTGGGTCAGCAGTCATGGATTAGAGTATTGTGTGTGGGAGGAAGCAACATATATTGTTGGTAAGAAAGAAAATTAATAAGGAAATGAGAGGATGAAAACAGTATAAGACATTTGTTTCACTATTAGTCATTCACCAACTTAATACCCTGGTAGAATTTTATTATACATTTTCAAAACTAATTTGTATATAAACTAATTCAGTAGGGAAAATAAAAAAAATTGTTTCATTAGAAAAATATATACTCAAATACCCGCAAACACTCATTTTAATCTCCGTTTAATTTTGATTTGAATTGATTCCAAATGCTGATCACATACCAGCACGTTATGTATTTTTAGGCTTTTCACTTTTGGATGCAAATTGATGTAATAAAAGAAAAAAGGTACAAGAGTGATGGAAAATAAGGAAACGCAAGCAAGAAAAATATATATTTATCCATATATGCATCTAGATGTTTATCTAAAATGAACAAACATATATAACATACATGGTTATTTACTAATGTGAGAATTCAAAGTAAATTCAATTAGAATTTTAAACTTAAGGTCAGAGTAAGACTTAAATAGCTGACTGAGAGAATTTATCCTAGTACAGTTATTTTGACCTTTAATATGAAATTCACTTTGATTAACTTTAAACTCTCGCTATGGTACATAATCCAGCCAGTCTGCTTTCAACTTTTATTTTCTTCTTGGTAACTATAGAATGAAAGAACCAAAGTGCATGGTGAAAACATCGTCACTTTTATTTTTATGTTTAAAAAACAAATAGTAGATATTAAGTATGTGTTGATAGGTTGTGTAATCAATATGTTAAACACCAAAGGGCTAAAACAAACACATTGTTTATATTATTAGCATCGACATATTCTGAACCACTTCACAAATTTACTAAGGGAATGTTGAAAGGCCTTTTTGAAATGAGCTTACAATCTACGAGAATTTGAGGTAAGCAGATATACATCATTAGATGGCTTGCCCAAGGATAATTACTTTTAAAGTGGGTTCAGGATTTGAAGCAATGAGTGACACCACTGCTCTAACCAGACAATGTATGATATCCTGCATACCATAAAAAAGAGGAATTGGGGCCACACCATGAACCTTTCTTTCTAAGTAGTGGAACTGCCATAAAGACCATTTTTTTTTAAGTTTCCTTGTTAAATTTAAAACTGTATTTTTGTTTTTGTGTGTGCGCTGCTCCTTAATCTGTATTTTGTATATATTTTGGCTTTATGGCAGCACCACTACTTAGAAATGCATGTTCCGGGTGTGCAGTTTGTATCTGACTACCCCCTGCACTGTTGTTTGGATCATACTGTTTGCCAGTAAGTGCTTCATTTCTGGTGTACTACATAGCGGATCCAAGATTATTAAAAATTACTGAGCTTAGTCAATGCTATGTGACTTATACACCAGTAAAAGTTAAGGCAACATACTTGAGAATTATTCATTTCAAAACTTGAGGGTTCAGTAAACATTGTCTCATCTTGTGATTCAATAAAGTCAAACAAAATATAACAAAGTGTCCTGACTGTTACTTTGATTTTATTTGAATGTAGATGCCCCCTTTATTTGATCATACATTGGATTAGCCCATTAGCCAATATACTGCATTATTCTGTACTTATACAGACCTCTTCATTCATTGGTCTTATTTGTACAGATGAGCAGAGAATATGAACTATACTGTGGTACTGTGACCTTCTACATAACTTAGGAATAAAAATGAGAAAACTCCTAGGCAAATATCATCAGTTGTCTATGACAATAGGGGAGACAAAGAACTCACAAATGAAAGGAGACGAATGGTTACTAACCACCATAAATAAAGTAATAAGTGTAAAATGCCTACATTAATGCCTAAAGTCTAAATTTGTCACAAACCACTGTTAGCGCAACATTTAAGAAATTAAAAACTGGTGCGTTAAACTGCCTGGCCATAGAGACAATGCACATTATTCCATGCAAAATTAGGAACCTTGCTTTAGATGCAAAGAAGAACCGAACAGCAATGGTTGGAGATATACAGACCATGGGTACATCTTGTGATACCTTCAAATCTACAAATAGATCCTACAACTCCTCCATGCCAATATCCTAATTTATAGATGTAGCACAATAAAAAAAAAATTGCAAACTTTTATGAGTTGCAATACTTTTAACTAAAAACCTGAATGACTAACTTTGGAAGCTGAAGCCTGGCTGCAAGAAGACCTTAAAACAACACAATAACATAAAGAACAACTCAACATCCAATTGACATTTCAGCCTCTGAACGTTCGTTGATTCTCACTGAAAATCCATGGCTTGAAATTAAGAGGGCAATGTGTGATTTCAGACCGAAGGCAATGTGTGATTTCAGGCCGAGGGCCAGGGCCGGATTAACATAGGGGCTGATGGAGCTGCAGCTCCAGGCCCAGGCCCATGGAATAGGCCCATTTTTACACACTACTCTTAGGTTTGCCACCTGACTGGTATTTTACTGGTTTGCCACCAGACTGGTATTTGAGGCTGCCTGGCCGTGCCAGTATTGCAGTAATACCGGCAATACAAATGCAGGTATTTTTCTCAGAATAAATGGAGATTACTCTTCAATACCAGCACCGGTCAGTAGGGGTCACTGTGTGTGGAGAGAGGCAGGGATAGGAAGTTACAGCATATCCCTGCCTCTCTCTACTACTTACTGATCCGTGGGGGAGCAGCAACACAGCACAGAGTCCAGACAGCAGCTCTACAGCTCAGGTAAGAGAGGGATGGGGGGAAAGGCAGCAGGGACACATGGGGACACTGAGACACTAGGGGACACATGTGGACACTGAGACACTAGGGGACACTGAGACACTAGGTGACATATGGGGACACTGAGACACTAGGGGACACAGACACTAGGGGACAAATGGGGACACAGAGACACTAGGACACATGGGGACACAGACACTGGGAGACCTGGAAACACCGAGACACTTGGGGACACTGGAAAACATGGGGACACTGGGACACATGGGGATGCTGAGACACATGGGGATGCTGAGACACATGGGGATGCTGAGACACATGGGGATGCTGTGAGACATAGGGACATTGGGAGACAATGAGACATTGGGACACAGAGACACTATGTCCCCATTTCTCCCAGTGTCCCCATGTCCCCCATCCAGTTTTGCTAGTGTCTAAGTGTCCCCAAGTCTCCCAGTGTCTGTGTCCCATGTCTCTTAGTGTGCCTTGTGCCCCCATGTGTCCCAGTGTCCTTATATGTCCCAGTGTCCCCATGTCTATGTCCACAAATGTCCCCATGTCTCCCAGTGTCCCCAAGTGTCTGTCTCCCAGCCAGTGTCCCCTAATCTGCCAGTGTCCCCTAGTCTCCCAGTGTCCCCATGTCTCTGTGTCCCTAGTGTCTTAGTGTCCCCAAATGTTTCAGTGTCCCCATGTCTCCCAGTGTCTGTGTTCCTAGTGTCTCAGTGTGCCTAGTGTCCCCATGTCTCCCAGTGTCCCTATATGTCCCAGTGTCTATGGGGGCACATGTCTATGTCCACAACTGTCCCCATGTCTCCCAGTGTCCCCAAGTGTCTGTCTCACAGCCAGTGCCCCCAGTGTCCCCTAGTCTACCAGTGTCTGTGTTCCCATGTCTCTGTGTCCCTAGTGTCTTAGTGTCCCCAAATGTTTCAGTGTCCCCATATCTCCCAGTGTCTATGTCCCTAGTGTCTCAGTGTCCCCATTTCTCCCAGTTTCCCTAAATATTTCAGTGTCCCCATGTCTCTGTGTCCCCTGGTCTCTCAGTGTCCCTGGGTCTCTCAGTGTCCCCATGTCTCTCAGTGTCCCCATGTCTCACTGTGTCCCCAGTATCCTAGTGACATGGGGACACACTGAGACATTGGGACACTGGGAGAAATGGGGACACTGAGACACTGGGAGACTAGGGGACTGGGCGACATGGGGACACTGACACTGTGATACATAGGGACACTGAGACACTGGGTGACTTGCGAGACAGACACTGGGAGCAATCCATCTATACAGCAGAATCAAACTGTGAGTAGTTTGTTGGTGATTTTACAGAATTTTCTCTGATGTCACTCCTTGTGATTATACAAATGATTAAGGCTGGTATTTTTTTTCCAAGAAAGGTGGCAACCCTAACTACTCTTCACATGCTCTTGCTTAAAGGAGCACTATAGGGTCAGGAACACAATCATGTATTTCTGACCCTATTATGTTAAAACCACCACCCTGGCCCCTTCTTGCCTCCCTAAGTATAGTAAAATATAACTTGTATTCAAGTCTGCAGCTGCTGGCTCTGCCGCTGAACTGACTGTCTGCTGACATCAGACTGAGCAAATTACAATACTTCCCCATAGGATTGGCTGAGACTGTCAACTAGGCAGATCAGGGGCAGAGCCAGCACAAGCCCTGGCCAATCAGCATCTCCTCATAAAGATAAAATTAATCAATGCATCTGTATGAGGAAAGTTCAGTGTCTGCATGCAGAGGGTGGAGACACTGAATGACAGTGCTGCACACTAGGCAGTACTGTCCCAGGAAGCACCTCTAGCAGCCATCTAAGGAGTGGCCAGTGGAGTTATTTTCTCTGAAAAGACAGTGTTTACTGCAAAAGGCCTGAATGGAATGATTCTACTTACCAGAACAAATACAATAAGCTGTAGTTGTTATGGTGACTATAGTGTCCCTTTAAGTTTGGAAGCTTAAAAGGGATGTATGGGAACAAAACTTGTATGGACTGGCTGACAATAAAATTAGTTTAGGTAATGCAGACGCTTGTCTCTTTTAACACTGTGGCATGTCCCCTTTCTTCTACACTCACTACATACACCTTTTCTCTGTCCCAGACTATATACCAGGAACTTCTGCCTGCTAGTAAGAAAGTAAGGAGACAAGTGGACATGTGAGTGCTAGGGGACAGTCCTTAGAAAGCATGGAGTGAACGCATCATTAGACACATTTATGTCAAGCTCAGGGTGCTGCTTGCATAGTATGCCCTTAGTTGGACAGCCTGCAGGATTGGAGGGCAGCCTGACATGCATTCATGCCAGGCTGTCCTTCAAATTCTTTGGACAGACATGCCCCCTTTTTGGGTATGTTCTCCCCTTTTAGCAGGTCTGGTCACGTGATTCGCACCAATGGCCCACCCTTTTACCCCGCCCATTGACTTCCTGCTTCACTGGACACTGCTGTTAGGGGTTATGGATTTACTTGAAAGATGAAAGCATAAATTAGAGCGAGATTAGCATAGAGTATGTGTTTTCTTATAGCCGCATCCTATGAGTTTCCCTTCAGCAACATCTCCATCAGATACATGACGCTTGGGAGGTATGACTGTTTTAGTGTTCTTGGTCGATAAGATTCCGTAATTAGGCCCATCATAATTGTCAGCACCAGGCCCACTGTGCTCTTAATCAAATGTGATTTCAGACCAAAGGAACTCAAAAATCTGTTTGAAGAATGTGTTCTCCAATTTGATACAAGCAACATATTCTGACATGCTTTCTCTTGCACGATGTCCAAAGTGATGAAAATAAAAGCACCAATCATTGTCATACTTTTTTTTTTAGGAAATATTTTTTGATTAATAAATAACATATTTTGGGTTGATTCCATGAATCAGTAATAAAATAAGAGATTACTATAACATAATACAACATAGCTTACCAGTACTGTACATGTTTTTTTGTTTTGTTTTGTTTTATTTTATTAATTTTAATCAAAGATGCCAATACTTTGTGGTGTTTACTGGATATAAAAGTTTACCCATGCAGATAGTCCCATTAAGTTTTGTTTGCTGTTTATCCTTAAAAGGTACAAAATAAGCTTCCCAGAAAAGTGTCTTAGGTGAAGTAACACAAGCATTTATAGACTCTGACATCAGCTGCAAGAATTTACAGGCAGCCGACATGATTTCAGCTTGTAGTTAGAAACAAACAGGCTCAATTTCCTATGCTTACCATATATATTGATAAAAATGTAAGCTAATACAATCAGAGGTTTACATTTTCTGCATTAAATGTAGAGTCATCATACTGCAGAATTAATTTGATTTGTCATTTTTACTTGATGTCGGATTCATATGCACATTTATTTTTTAGTTGTACCCATTAAATGTACCAAAGAGAGATATATGTTTTATTGTTCCAGGGCCCCAGAACAAATGGGTGAAAGTCACCTCTGAAATATATGCCTGTGCATGTGTTTCAACTATTGTTGTAATTGAGTATTTATTGGATATTTTAAAGAATTACATAATGGTACAAGGAAACTTGAACAGCAATTCTCATAGTATGAAGAACAAAATGATCTGGAATGATGTGTAGCAAGTGACTCAGGGCTATTGTAAACTTTTTTTATAGTACAGACATTATAGAAAATATAAAATCTTATATGGATTGCACATAAGTGAATTAAGGACGGGGCTAGATCAGGGAGGGGAAGGTTACATAGAAAAGGTAGGGAGGAGGAAAATAAAAATAAATGAAATGTGGTATAAAGAAATTAGGGCAGACTACCTTCAGCTAAACCCATTGAGGACAGAACAAAATACTGCAAACAACTGCAATCCCTGGTCCCAACATCATGATCTTTCAGGATAAACAGATTATGCCTGACTTGGGTGCAAAGGGTCCATGAAGAGATCCAACCATGGTCCCCATATTTTTCAAAACTTACCAGAAGTATCATGTAGGACCACTGTGAATTTTACCATAGGGTTGCCATATCCACCAGGTTTTCATGGACAAACATAGTTTTAACATGTTGATCATATAGAATTTATGTATTGCAGGGCTCTTGATTGATTTATCAACTTATTTTCTTCTTGGAGAATTTGACATCTACATACCATAGGGCAGAACTTTCGTTACGTTGCCCATCAATTTGCATAAGTGAAATGTGTCCTGGAAAACATGGTGGATATGATATCCTTAAGAATGAGCCAGATCAAATCATCAGTCTATGCATGTTTAGGGAAATCCTTCCAGTGTTTTGATATGCTTAATCAAACTAATGAACAAATATGGGAAAATTAGCTTGTTAGCATGTCTAGTAGAGATGTCATGAACATAAAATTTTCCGTTTGCAAACGGCGAACGCGAACTTCCGCAAATGTTCGCGAACCGGCGAACCGGGTGAACCGCCATAGACTTCAATAGGCAGGCGAATTTTAAAACCCACAGGGACTCTTTCTGGCCACAATAGTGATGAAAAAGTTGCTTCAAGGGGACTAACACCTGGACTGTGGCATGCCGGAGGGGGATCCATGGCAAAACTCCCATGGAAAATTACATAGTTGATGCAGAGTCTGGTTTTAATCCATAAAGGGCATAAATCACCTAACATTCCTAAATTGTTTGGAATAACGTGCTTTAAAACATCAGGTATGATGTTGTATCGATCAGGTAGTGTAAGGGTTACACCCGCTTCACAGTGACAGACCAAACTCCCCGTTTAACGCACCGCAAACAACCGCAAACAGTCCATTTGCACAACCGCAAACTCCCCATTTGCACAAGGTTGGATACCAAGCTAGCCATGTCCCGTTCCTTGTCCTCACTGATGTCATTGAAGGTCTCTTCCTCCACCCAGCCACGTACAACACCAAGGGTCCCCGAATGGTGACAACAAGTCCCCTGTATTTTTTTTTTTAATGTTCACTACTGTTACACCAGATATGAGTTGCACTGGTGTGACACTGTGTCCTGGCAGGCCCTTAAACGCACACGTGTGAAGGAAACTGACTGCTATTATATTACAGTCAAATAAGTTTTTTGTTTTTTTTAAATGCAAGCTATTGTGACACCAGATATGAGTGGTGGCACTGGGAAAGTGGGCACAGTATACGCTGTGAGCCTGACACACACTGGCAGGCAGGCAACTGCAATTAGATTACACAGGAAAAAAAAAAGCAGACTGATGTTCTAACCCTAAAAAGGGCTTTTTGGGGTGCTGTCCTTACAGCAGAGATCAGATGAGTCCTTCAGGACTGTAGTGGACACTGAATACACTAGCCTAGCTATCGATTTCCCTATTAAATCAGCAGCAGCTACACTGTCCCTCCTCTCACTAAGAATGCAGCTTCCGGGGGGCGGGGCCTCGCTGTCATGGAGGAAAGACGCACTTCATGTGACCTCCCTCAATATCTCACTTTAAGCAGCTATCAACAAGCAAATTTCACCCCAGAAGGGGATGACCCAGCAATGTTGCTCCTACCTGACCGACCCGACATGCTTAATAGCGATCAGCAACTCGACAGAGTCATACTTACCTCTGCGTGGCAAGTGTGGCCTGGTGCTCATCGGGCGGGAGAGGCGGCCGATCTCCCGATCCTGGGATGCCCAGGAGCAACTACCTCCCGGCAGAAGCTCCGTAACCCCCCCCCGCCTCGGACCGTTGGGGTTTATCCCGGTCCACCCCTGAGAGGCTGTCTGGAGCTAAGGGACGCACAGAGCACAGCCGCCCAGGCTGACATACTCATCTGCGACTCTCCCAATATGGCGGCAGCCGCGTGTCCTCCTGGTACCAGCAAAGCATGGCAGGATATTGAGTCTAAGCTGGACAGACTCTTTAATCAATTTTGGAAGCAAATAACAAGCAGGAAGCCCCAACAAGCTCCACCACAGCCCCAACAAGCTCCACCACAGCTAAGCGAAGCAGTCCCCATTAAAAGCCATCAACGCAAAAGGCGTCGAAGAAGGGACCAGAGGCACAAACAGAAATACAGAGCCTGCCCCACGTAAAGCACTCGCCTCCACCTTAAGCCACCACAATCCCGCACCGGACGTGAAGCACCACCGGGTCAGATCCGACCACCCGACAAAACAAGCTTCCACCACCTCAAGCCGCGAACCCGGCACTCAGCCAGAGACTTGCCTTTGTTGTTCCAGGTATCAGGGACTCCCAGGGTCTGCACCTGGTGCCCAGAAGGGATCGGATGAGCACAAGCAGTAAACAGCAGCCTGCCAAGCATGTCCACTATAGCCGATCCTCCACACCATGCCTTTGATCACATGAACTGCTCTCTGCACATTAACTAATCGTAAAGTAGCAAGCGTTTAAACATGTCATTATTTCACCTCCTAAAGAGTTTATTGTCGTAGTTCCTAACATGCCTTTACCTTAACCGTTCATGTATTATGTTATTTACTAGTCTCATCTCATGGGGCGACTCACACTTGATTTATAACTAGTGGTGGAGTTGCTGATATAAATACACAGTTGATAACGTGCAAGCTACACCCTAAACATGACAGCCATCTTTCACAACAATGTACTGCTGTATACTCATACCCTCAGTGCAACTAGCCATGATATACGCACGTTCAGCCTAGCATGATCAAATATAACACACTTCTGTCTAAAAAAAAATACAAAAAAAAAAAAAGAATGCAGCTTCCGAATGAATCTAAAATGGATGCTGTCCAGGAGGTGGGAGGGTCTGGGAGGGAGGGTCTGCTGCTGATTGGCTGGAATGTGTCTGCTGACTGTGAGGTACAGGGTCAAAGTTTACTCAATGATGACGAATAGGGGGCGGACCGAACATCGCATATGTTCGCCATCCGTGGCGAATGCGAACAAGCTATGTTCGCAAGGAACTATTCGCCAGCGATCCGTTCGGGACATCTCTAATGTCTAGTCAAGTGCTCCTATTCATAAAAGCATATGTTTATAGAAAAATACAGAATCGTCTTGCACTGAACTGGATTTAAGATAGTGTCATCTCAGTCGAAGTTCACAATGTCTAATCTATGGATTCTAAAATAGTACACAAGTTTCTCAAAACATAAACACATAATATGCACAGATGATGTCCTTTGATTATATATAGAGCTAGATATTGAGATATAAATATGGTTATTTCCTGCCCTGGCCTTATGTCAGTAATGGAGATGCATTGGACAAAAGAAAATTTGGCTAAGCAAAAGAAAAATTAAGCACAGTTGTTTCCTTTTTCTTTTACCTAGTCACTAAACTCAATCTTACTGGCTGAGATAGGTTCCTTCCAAAAGCAGGCTTGCCAACTGGAAAATACCAATTTTGGGTTCTTGTTCAGCTCTCCCAGGTTTGTCTTTATTTTTATTTATTTTTTTTGTTTAAACCATGGGAACTGACCCCATTAAGTGTAGCACATATTTCATAATATATGTTCATGCTATGCTAACAGCTCCAGGACCGGTGGGCAGAACTATCAGGATAGCTAATGTCACAAGTGCAATGGGGTCCCTTACATTCCACCTGTCATAGGGGGCACAGGAGGTGGCCGGGTGGCCACATCAGGGCTTTCCTGAAGTGCCGTTATCCACTAAGGCAGACTTGGCACCAGCTTATCCAGACGGCAGGTGCTTACTGTGCCCGAGAGAGAATTGTAGCTGGTGGCAAGGGAGCGCTGATGTTCCTGCTCTACCTCCCTGCTCCCCCGACAACCACCTCCATTCCCCCCCCCCCCCATCCCCCATCCCCTCGGCAGAGTATGCACCTTCCATCCCGGTAAGCACCTGTGTTGATGCTGGGAGCCAGGATATGACGTCACTCTGGCCCCAGCATCACTAAATGGCACAAAAGTAGCAAAAAAAGGTTGGTCCTTGATAGCAAGAATGAAAAGCATGAAGATTACAGCTGCCACTGAGCCTAGAAGGAAAATATCCCAGCTGGACCCTACTATGGAGAGGGCCCACACCAGCTCTTCCTCCCCCCCCCCCCCCCCAAAACCACAGTATAAATAAAATTAATTTGTTAGTGTGTGTGTGAGGATGTGTAGATGTGTTGTCAGCTGATCTATGTGGCCGAGGTTGGACAAAACTGACTTTGATGATACGTAAGTATAAATTTCACTTCTTCAAGGTGGCCAAAAAAGGGTTGGTCCTTGGGTAGCAGAAAGACCATCAGTTTATATCAAATCAGTCCTAAACTGTGTGCCAGGGGGCACTAAGCAATGGGGGGAGAGGAGTAAAGCAAACTAAATATTTACTGTGCTAAACTTTGCACAGAAAGAAAGCAGGTCATAGCTCTTCTATCTACAAAACTATTTAATGTGCGTGCATAGCTGTGAGTGATGGGTGTTACAGATTGTGGTTGCAGGTACCATATTAACAAAAGTACTGCCTAACCCTCTCACACAGGTTTCCTATGAATGTAATGAGAAAAAAAACTGATTTCAGATGTAGCTCAAAGTAGTCTGCTAGCATCCAGCTGAAGCTATAGACTTTTCTTAAAAAGGCAAATAAAAAAATCAAATATTGGTTGATAGACTCCCAAATGTCTAACAGTATAATGCACATTCTAACTTGCTCAGGGCAATAAATTGTTCATTAAAGAAGGGTGCAATTCCACTTATCGTCACTGCATGTCGCTAGAGGAGAGTATGTAAAATATGCTTTTACAGAAACCACATTTGTGCTATAGTGTGACCCAGTCATTGATCTTTTTCTCAGCACTATGTCTGTTCATTAAGACTAAAAAGGTGTCAATAATTTAGTGTGAACAAATTTTGCTCCCCATTGTCACTTCTCTATATTCTTCAAAACACAGACAGATTGCAATCCAACTTTGTGTTTGCTCTGTGCTGGGAGTGGTGCAAACATTTTAAGCAAACAACCATTCAACACGTTCACCTCTTTTTTTAGTACCCAGGAATGGGGGGAATCCTCCACCACTGGCAACGTCTGCACCAGTGATAACTAAACCTGACATCCCTTGCATTTGGGAATTAATCTCCCAGGGTGCACCTCTTTCACAAACATGTAAGATGCCAATAAAAAAATAGAATTTTATAGTACACAAAGTATGTAGTAGGTCACATTTACTAGGTCAATTTTAAGTAAACTTGACTTATTCTTGACTGCACTAATGCTTTATAATTATATATATATAACTATAGGTAGATTATTATACACACACACACAAACACATGCAAATACAAACGTGTGTGTGTGTGTGTGTGTGTGTGTGTGTGTGTGTGTGTGTGTGTGTGTGTGTGTGTGTGTGTGTGTGTGTGTGTGTGTGTGTGTGTGTGTGTGTGTGTGTGTGTGTGTGTGTGTAGCAATATGCAGATGAATCACAGCAGCCCTTCTGAGAACACACTATACTTCACTAATTTATTTATTCCAAGAACTGATTTAACTTTTAATAGCAGAATGGATGTGGGTTAATGAGAATTAGCAATATTCCCGTTTAAGTTCAGCTGTAAAGTAAAAGCCACAGAAGATAGCGATACTAATGAAAGGAAGAGAAAAAAAAAATAAAGCAAAGTATAAACAACCAATTAATAGGACGTTTCCTGTATAGCTGTGATGTGGTGGTCGGGAATGAAAGTCAATGGCTTTTTGCTGTGGTTTGCTAATTAAAGAGCTTGACTTGGCCAGTGCCCACCTGGGACCTAATCTACGCATGTTGCAGGAGGGCATAAGACTGGCTGTGCTCTAACCCTCCAGTAAGATCTCACAGGCTGACTACAGCATCAACACTCTCCCACCAACTAGTTCACTTTTATTGTTTCCACCCACATTGAATTCAATATTATCACATCCAGCCACCTCATGGACATCCTAAACTATATATAAGAGGCAAGACTGGAGCTGGTATGCTCTACACAACACTAAGAGAGCTAAAGGGCAGCTGCTAACTTACTTTCACACAGAAACTTAACAAAAGGATGAGTGATTGAGTCCTTTATTTTATTGTATTATTTCAACACAACAAAAAGGATCCAGTTGGAAAAAAAAAAAGAAAGAAAAAGAAGATTTTAGAAACTACAGAGAATCCATCAGCAAAGGTAACCTGGAAGAAGTGTGCTTTGCAGTGTGTGTGTGTCTGTGTGTGTCTGTGTGTGAAAGCATGTGTCTCTGTGTGTATAGAAAGCTTTGAGAGTCCTGCTCTGGCTGGTCTTGCAGGCTGCAGGTGTCTGTAATCACCTGTGTTGTCAGAGTAGGATGTAAAGAATAAAATGTGTTTGAGGTCCGGTGTGTGAATGTTTACTCAGACTCCAGAGTGTGACTGTAGGAAAAGTCTATAGTTCTCTATGTACCTAGTTTAGGGATTGTTTGCGAGGCATGCATGAAGGTGGGCTGATATAGCTTACAGAGCTGATTCTAGAGAGGCAGGCTCACTATAATCTAGAAAGCATGCCTGTATTCAGAGTCTGCTGTCAGAATTCTAACACAGATATATTGTTTCTTTTTTTTTTTTCATCCCTTATCCCAGGATTCTACGAATTCCAAGCCTGGAGAGATCCGGTTAGTTAATCCTGATCCCAAGCAGATATGAGAGATCTCAGGTGCTCTGCATTGCTGGCTCTGGTACTCTCCATGCTATCTTCTGGATACTGCAAAGAGAGGACTGACTCCAGCACACTCAGTGACAAAAACCTCTTAAATTTCATCATGAAAATTATTAAAGACTTAAAAAAGCATAATTTGGAAGATGAGAATGGGGTGCAGTATGTGTCCAAGCAGGAAGATTACAGCTCAGAGGCCAAGGAGGATTTAGATTATGGACTGTATCACGAGCAGAAAGTGGGTGAGTACACAAAGTTTACTTTTTTTACATATACAGTATCAGCCATCATACACTTTACATAGGATTCAATGCTGTCCACTGAGCTATCAGCTTGTATTTTCATATATAGAAATATTATTTATGACATTGAATGTGTGATTTTGTTTTTAGACTTTATTTTCTTATATTGCTCTTCCTTGGCATTTGTTAAGTTATTAGGGGAACTGTGTGCACTGTGCAGATGTAATGAAACTGCATTCTCTATCAGGGAGAGCTGCATAGATTTAACCCTTTAAGAACCGGATTTGTGACACAATCTCTATAACGAGTTAAAAAAATCTTTTAGTGTATATTTTGCCTTTTCTCAGCCCATTCTGTGTTTCACTCAGTGAGTGTCATTGATGTAAGCAGTGCCCCAGCACTCACAGGTCTAGGATAGAACTATACTCTCACTCTCTCTACCAAGAGGTGATTACCCCAGAATCCCTCAGGATTAATTTCCCTAGATTGTTACTTGATATAACCCTGGTTGGCTCAAGACAGATCTCCATTTGCTTTAGGACTACAACTCCCACTATGCTTTGCCAGTCTTAAGCCTAATAGCCATGGGAGTTACAGCTCTACAATTCTGGGGGTCTGCTACTACTTTAACCTTTTGGGTTCCAGACCTGTGCCTAAAGTAATACTTGTGGCACTCAGAGGGTTATTAATAGTAACTACACAGCCCATCATCCTGCAAACTGTCTCCATTTAGAGAACACAAAGATGGAGGGGGCAGTCTAATTGCACTCTCTTTGGGAAATAGCATTTGTTTTCCCAGAGCAGCAATCTCATGGGAACCTCACACTAAGTAACCAGAACGTGCCTCACTTGCTGTTGGCAAAGGAGAGGCCAATGATATGAGGGTCAATCACATCTAGATAAGCTGAACAAAGAGTCTAAGTCACACGAGGCTTCCAGCAAACAGGGAATGCAGCCTGCTTAATGTATTTATTATCATTTGTTTTTATTTCTATGGTGATTACAGAATAGACCATTATAAATGCATGCCCCTAGGTCAAACTGCGATGAGTCTGTGTGGGAGGCACACAGCTCGTATTTGTTGGCATGTGTGAATTGGATTGTGTAAGATGGCACTGGGGGCTGTGGGTCGCTCCATAGGTGACTGGGACCACATGCTGGAGCCTGTATGTACAGGAAGCTGCCATAGCTTTGTTTATTTAACAACAACAAAAGTTGTTTTTCAAACAAATAAAAATACCATCATTATTGATATGTTTTTATATAAACACACACACACACACACACTCTATCCCTTTCATAATTCCTATTCAGCTCCTTTATTGAGGTTAGGAAATGTTTTAACCCTATGAGCACTGGACAGGAAGTGAGCAACGAACTTGCAGTCCTTTTCTGATCTCTCCAGCACTGGAAGGGTTAAAAGATGAAAGCACGCTCTGTTAGTTTAAACAATGAATGTGCCAGATAAGTAGCTGTAAGGGTCACGTTTAGATAGACTTCCTCATACTTTGTAACTGGCTGTTTTGCCTATTTCGCATGAGATTTAAAAAAACTACTTCTTAAAATGAGGTCGAATCTATACTAGGATAACATTGCTACATGTATTTAACAGACTAGGGATATATTTTTTAAATGTACTGACCATCAAGATACTAAAATTTTTGTAGTGGTTATAGTGATATCAGGCTGTGGGTACCATTCCTCTGTTCATTTGTGTAGTGGTTATAGTGATATCAGGCTGTGGGTACCATTCCTCTGTTCATTTTTGTAGTGGTTATAGTGATGTCAAGCTGTGGGTACCATTCCTCTGTTCATTTTTGTAGTGGTTATAGTGTTATCAGGCTGTGGGTACCATTCCTCTGTTCATTTTCGTAGTGGTTATAGTGCTATCAAGCTGTAGGCATTGTTCCTCTGTTTATTGTTGTAATGGTATCAGGCTGTGGGCACCATTCCTCTGTTTATGTTTGTAGTGGTTATAGTGTTATCAGGCTGTGGGTACCATTCCTCTGTTCATTTTTGTAGTGGTTATAGTGATGTCAAGCTGTGGGTACCATTCCTCTGTTCATTTTTGTAGTGGTTATAGTGTTATCAGGCTGTGGGTACCATTCCTCTGTTCATTTTTGTAGTGGTTATAGTGTTATCAGGCTGTGGGTACCATTCCTCTGTTCATTTTTGTAGTGGTTATAGTATTATCAGGCTGTGGGTACCATTCCTCTGTTCATTTTTGTAGTGGTTATAGTGTTATCAGGCTGTGTGTGCCATTCCTCTGTTCATTTTTGTAGTGGTTATAGTGTTATCAGGCTGTGGGTACCATTCCTCTGTTCATTTTTGTAGTGGTTATAGTGTTATCAGGCTGTGGGTACCATTCCTCTGTTCATTTTTGTAGTGGTTATAGTGTTATCAGGCTGTGGGCACCATTCCTCAGTTCATTTTTGTAGTGGTTATAGTGTTATCAGGCTGTGGGCACCATTCCTCTGTTTATGTTTGTAGTGGTTATAGTGTTATCAGGCTGTGGGCACCATTCCTCTGTTTATGTTTGTAGTGGTTATAGTGTTATCAGGCTGTGGGCACCATTCCTCTGTTTATGTTTGTAGTGGTTATAGTGTTATCAGGCTGTGGGCACCATTCCTCTGTTTATGTTTGTAGTGGTTATAGTGTTATCAGGCTGTGGGCACCATTCCTCTGTTTATGTTTGTAGTGGTTATAGTGTTATCAGGCTGTGGGCACCATTCCTCTGTTTATGTTTGTAGTGGTTATAGTGTTATCAGGCTGTGGGCACCATTCCTCTGTTTATGTTTGTAGTGGTTATAGTGTTATCAGGCTGTGGGCACCATTCCTCTGTTTATGTTTGTAGTGGTTATAGTGTTATCAGGCTGTGGGTACCATTCCTCTGTTTATGTTTGTAGTGGTTATAGTGTTATCAGGCTGTGGGCACCATTCTCCTTTCCTATAAAGTGATATGACCAAACTGGAGAGTACACAAAGCACTAGCATCCCAAGTTCTGCCTGAACATGTTAGTTGCACCCACACAAAGCCATCCAATTGTGTTAAAAAACCAGATGACCCAAAAAGGAGTGGTGGTACACATTGTATTATAGCACCATAACCACTACATTGAGATTTAAAGGTTGCGGTGCTTATACTGCACCATTATATAAGATTTTACATAAAAAGGGCAATTCTGTTGTAGTTTTTAGCTATAAAAGTGGAGCGATTGCAGTGAAAACCATTGGGTTTTTACCTTCCATTTGCCCTACTTTCAGAGCTTTGACACAGGACTCCTCTCTATGCAAGAGTTAATAACAGGTTCTGATAGTGTTACCTGTGAAATAAAAGTAATGATTGTATTAAACTTTAAGCTCAAAATAGAAAGGAAATTAAGCAGACTGAAAGACAGTGGTTTATATCAGTTCTTGCATTCAGTGTTACCTACAAATTGCAATGAAATTACAGTCATGTTGTACGCCAGGTGATCAGTCACATTTTAGCAAAAGCAAAAGTATACCCAGAGCACTCTTTATCAGATACAACTGCTCAGTAAAACAAAGTGTCACCATAAAAACTGGATAAATGAAGTCTGGAAAATCAGCACCTAGTCTGACAAATATTATTAATATCCATTATAAACAATCAGAAAATGGTGTGAACCCATAGATCTATCCTTCCTTGGGTCACTGGTACAAGATGGCTCTGGTTTAGGATTGGTAATTGGCATTGAAGCTTGCATCATTTCAAGTTAGTTACATAAATGAAAGACTGACTTCAGTTTACTCCAATGGGCTACAGGGTTTTCCAAACTCTGGTCCTCCAGATGGTGCTGGGTTACAACCCCCATGATTCTCTGGCTATCTTTTTTTATTGAAAGAATCATGGGAGTTGTACTTCAGCAACATCTGGAGGGCCAGAATTTGGAGAACCCTGCCCTACACCATGCCCAGTTCAATAAGGCATATTTTGGATTATTATTATTATTATTATTTAAAAATTGCCAACAAGTTCCGTAGCGCTGTACAATGGGTGGACTAACAGTCAAGTATTTGTAACCAGACGAGTTGGACACACAGGAACAGAGGGATTGAGGGCCCTGCTCAATGAGCTTACATGCTAGAGGGAAGGGGGTATAGTGACACAAAAGGTAAGTATAGGGTAGAAACGTAGGTTGTTATGAAAGTGTTCATTGAGGGCTTAGTGTTTTGTTTTGATGACAGTTTTAGGAGAGGAATCAGGGTGCAGGGAGGGAAAGCTGTTCACAGTTTAATTGATGTTTTCCTAAAGAAAGCATGATTTGGTGATTGATTGGACATGAGGGGTGAAGGAGAGGTCGGAGTCAAAGAGAACACCTAGGCAGTGAGCCTTAGAGGTAGAGCGGATGGTGGCGCCATTGACTTGGAGGGACACAGACAAGGGAGTAGCAACACTTGAGGAAGGAAAAACCAGAAGTTCTGTTTTGGACAGGTTCAGTTTAACCCCTTAAGGACCAAACTTCTGGAATAAAAGGGAATCATGACATGTCACACATGTCATGTGTCCTTAAGGGGTTAAGGAAATGAGCAGCCATCCAGTTGGAAATAGCAGAGAGGCAGTCAGAGACACGAGTCAAGAGGGGTGGTGAGAAATCAGGGGAGGACAGATACATTTGCGTGTCATCCGCATAGAAATGATACTGGAAGCCGAAGGAGCTGATGAGTTTACCAAGGGAAGCAGTGTAGATTGAGAACAATAGGGGACCAAGGACAGACCCTTGGGGAGCACCAACTTGGGATGATGTGAAATAGGTGGTTCACAGCATAAAGGTGGGTTTGAATATCTGCAGATAAAAGTGAGGCTATCCAATTAGAAGTACCCAAATCCCTAATCAATAATAATAATAAAGTATTTACCGCATTTCGATTGCATATTGAATTTGTGATGCTGGAAAAATAAATGGATTCTTACACAATACTGGATGGTTGATTGATTCTCTATTTTATGAACATTTGAACGTTATAATGGCTCTAGTAGATGGTTGTAAATTAAATTAAATATATAGACACTTGTCTTTAAACAGTCATCTTCTGTGGTTGACATCAGTGATAAACCGGAAGTTACATAAACTGTGATTCACAGACAGTGGTGAGTTGATTGGAAATGTATTGGTCTGGTTAAGACAAAGTCCATATTGGAAATATTGAGGGCATCATAGATTGCTTAGAAAAAATGTAGATTGAAAATGAAAGCAATGCATATTTTCCCAAATCTGACATTATAGATATAGATATAGATATTCAACATTATTCCAAAATTAAAATAATCCTACATATGCAAAAAAAGATTTGAATGGCAGATTTTTCCCATTAAGGGGGGGCTCATTGGTTTGGGCAGTGTAATATGAGCGAGGTTCTTGCAGTTCTAAAATATAAACCAACGTCTACTTCACAATATAAATAAAGGTTATAAGCATATGTTGTGTTGGTAAATATACATTATGAAGATGTGACTCTCACACAGCCCCTTGAAGGCAGATGCTCTATAATGTAACCTTAACTTAATCACAGATATATTAACCAGGATAGGTCTGGAATAATTTGTTTTGTGATATGTTAACCAAAGGTTTCTAAATTAAAGGATAAAGCAGACCTTCAGGGTGTTATTATTTATTTTATTATTATTATATGTAATATTTTAAAGAGCACACATATTCTGCTTTACTTTATAATCAATAGATAATAAAGCAATTATAACAAGACAAGCGAAACAAGCAGGAACAAAAAGATTTTGGGATCCCTATGTCCTATATATCTTTTGCCATATATATATGAAACCAGGGGGCTGTACTCACCTGATCATGCATAAATGGGGTGCTGCTGGGGGCCAATTTATACAATACACAAGATCCAGCGCACTCACTTATCTACTAAACAGCAACAGATCTTATGATATATATATATAAACTAACAATAATCTGTCTAACCAGTAGAAATTCCTATATTACTCTAAGTTCTAGGTCGTATCCTGTGAAAACACAAATCAGTCCTTGATTTTAACAATGAATTTTCCTATAATTTATGTGTTTTTGCTCAAAGCCTATCATAAAAATAATGAAATTGCTTCATTTTTCTGGGTACATTTTTAGGAAAGAGTTGTCTACTGCATTCTTAGTGGTATAAAGCCATTGAGAGTCAAGTCATTATCCACACCGTGATGACATTACACCTCTTTCCATTCTATTATTAATTTTCAACAAGGGTAAAGAGAAGCACTGGAGGCTCTTGTCTATTACAGACAAAGGTTGTCCTCTGTAAGACAGTGTCCCACAGAAGGAGCACGATTCACATATCATTTCTATCTTGGTTTCATCTCTAGATGATTATTATTAAGAATTGCATCTAGAAAATAGTAATAGCTGGTCAGCCAGTCCACCAAACCCTATCGTCTTCCTTACCATCTGTCAACAAAAAAAATAGAACATCACAGAAGTGCATTTTTACAAGACAAGCACCAGGCTTTATGGTCAAACAGAGGACTAGTCCCACTGTGACTGTTACTGAAAGGTTTGTCAGTGAATTGGTTATGCAAATACATGATTTTACAATGTGCAACTATCATCAGTTTAAGTTCCATCTTGGCATTTTTAAATATTTCCTAGAGCTATAGTGCATAATTGTCTCCTTTAAACACATGTAACCTGTTTATTAAGCTAAGCAGAGTATTCTTTATCAATCTAGGTTACAGGCAGTAGGTGTACGAGGCGGCAGTAAACATATAGTGAAAGAATTGTGTTTAAATAGATCATGATAGCACAGGCTGAGCTTAACAGTTTGGATGCCTATATTTCCCTTTCTTATGTACTTTGGCAGAAAGATTTCAACATTTTACGGTGATTGTCAATCAAAGGTTCACGTCTTTACTTGTCTTTTCAACACTTTCCAAAACTTTTGCAAACCGTGCACTTAATTTGTGTGTCTTTTTCCATACAGAAATAGTTCCCAGAGACCTGCGGATGAAAGAAAAGTTTTTAAAACATTTAACAGGTAATAGTCCTGCCTGTTTGTTGTTTTTCTAAAATGTTGAGATATATATATATATATATTTTTTTTTTTTTTAAATCAAACTTTTATGTGTTTTTTGTTGGTTCAGGTCGACTGTCTTTCCCTAGTCCGAACTGCAATAAACTCTTTCGCAGACTATACAATACTACAAGAGACTGCACCATTCCTACACGTATGTATGTTTAAGACATTCATTCTAAACTGAAAGAAAGAAATATATTATATATATACATATATAGAATTGTATTTATGTTTATTTATATTTTATATATGTGGTGGTGTTTCATTATTAAAGTGCAGATTTTTGATTGTATATCATAATTATAAAGTTCTCACCATAATTATTTGGTCAATGGCTCCTGTAGCTAATTTTGGGTCATTTGATAATACATTGATTTAATGCGGCTGAGATAAATTGTAATATCTTGGTAAGTTTAAAGGTCTTGCTTAATCGAATTTAAGATAAGTCAATCAATAGGCTGGCTGGTTTCCATGTGGAGTGGAGTCTTGGAACTTTAAAGGATTTCTTGCAAGGGCTTTGCAGAGCGTCCACTCTTTCCGACCCCTTCTGGAAGATCTTTTTAGTGGTTTACTAAGGTAGCAGAATACAATTGTGTAATTATATTTTGGTCCTTGTCTTAATGAGGTGGAGATCTTGACTATCATATCATATCCTGGTTCTGCGTTTCAATAAGCTGTGTAACGCCAATGAGTTCTGATCCTACTCAGAAAACCGAAATCTATTCCTTACTGATATCTACTGGGTAGAAACACCTAGCTGACATTGAACATCTAGAAAGGGGACTGGATTTTCCTTTTCCCAATACTGTAGATACCCTTGCACATAGTTCATATCCATCAGAGTACTGAATGTTGGCTATTCTTGCAAAAGTTCTAATGAAAACCCAGATCAAAGAAATTGGCTGGACTATGCAATCTGTAAGATCTGTGCAATTGAGTGATCCATTGACTATGTGCCTGGAATATTTACTATTGCTCATGCAGTTCTCGCATACTTTACACACCATTTATTCCATATTTATCTTTTTAGGTCAGGAGAGTTGAATAGATCGTGTCATGTTCCAAGTGACAGAATTAGACAGCAAGAGGCCCATGCATGGATATTAGCATTTACTTATCCAGTTCATTCCTTGCACATATTCCCTATTTACATAGAGTTTTGCAATATTTACTTATGTTAGGTCAGAGACATTTAAGAAAGACTCTCTTCTTTTGTACCTTCACTGTGGCCCTGATGAGTGATGGAAGGCACCAGACATACACTGATCAGCCACAACAGTTAAACCACCTGCCTAATATTGTGTAGGTTCCCTATGTGCTGCCAAAACAGCTGTGATGCGTTGAGACATAGACTCCACAAGGTGGTATCTGGCACCAAGGTATTAGAAGCAGATCCAAGTCCTACAAGTTACAAGGTGGGGCCTCCATTGGTCGGATTTGTTGTTCTTATCAGATTGAGATCTGTTGAATTTAGATGCCAAGGCAACATCTTGAACTTTTTGTCATGTTTTCGCTTACCCATTTTTTCCTGCTTCCAACACATGAAATCCAAGAACTGACTGTTCACTTTCTGCCTAATATACCCCACCCATTGACAGATAATCATTATAATGGCATCGTTATTCACTTCAGTTGTCAGTGGTTTTAATTTTGTGGCTGATCAAGTAAAGTCAAATCCATGCAGAAAAGTTAAAGGATCTGGTGCCTAACCTAGAACATGCATTTCTTAATTTTGGTGCAAAATTAAGGACTTAAAATTATACAAAATGTATTTTACAGGAATAGCACAAACACAAAAAAAGTGAATATACCATTTCAAAAGTTAATGATCCTATTATTATGGCAACGCATATTCCACTGCCAGGTTATTTGCAAGGAACGCAGTCATCTTGTCCCCCATCCACAATTCCATATTGAAAAATATTTGTAGCTATTTTGCTTCATGTGTTTTTGCATGTTCATGTCGTTACCCTATTTATATATGTATAACCTTCCTACATTTGACCCAAATTAACTGTTAAGACAGTATTGCGTGCATGATCACACATTCTGTACTCTACTCATGTGTGAACATGATACTCAGAAAATGATTGAATGGGTATTACCGAGTGCCCTGGGAAATGTATACATATACTGAATATTTAAAGTATGGATCCCGTAATATGATTTACGTGGCGGTTTACCCAGAATATTTTACATTTAAGGTGTTTATGAGTAAGTGGCTTCTCTGGTCCGGGCATAGACAGAACAGTGGTGTCATTTCAGAATACTAGGGAATGAATGAGCAAATAAACATTAGACAGACCAACAAACAGACACAAATCTTTATTCCAAATTGCATTGTTTCAAATCATGTGAATGGCTGAACCATTTTTCTTTTTTCAAAAATAAAAATTTGGGGGGCCAGCCTTATTTCAGCCATATGTCAATTTGGTTTGGCAGAAAACTGATTTTGGGAAATGCTCCTCCTGTTTTTCCATGTATTGATAACTTTTTCTCACTTAACCCAAAAGGGCGTGAAAATAGGCCAATCAGAGTACTGCAAAATAAATACAGGAAGTAAATATTATGTCTATATTTTGGAGTACACTGATGGTCAGGGCCAGATAAAGAGCCCAGTGGGCCTGGTGCTCACATTTATGATGGGCCTAATTACCAAATATTATCAACCAAAAACACTAAAACAGTCTTACCTCCCAAGCATCATGTATCTGATGGAGATGGTGCTGGAGGGAAACTCATAGGATGCAGTTATGAGAAAACACATACCCTATGCTAATCTCACGCTTTCACCTTTCAAGTAAATCCATACTCCCTAACAGCAGTGTCCAGTGAAGCAGGAAGTCTATAGACAGAGTAAAAAGGGTGGGCCATTGATGCAAATCACGTAACCAGAGCTGCTGATAGGGGCAAACATACGCAAAAAGGGGCATGTCTGCCCAAAGAATTTTAAGGACAGCCTGGCATGAATGCGTGTCAGGCTGCCTGCCAATCATGCAGGCTGGCCAACTAAGAGCATTACTATGCAGACAGCACCTTGAGTTGGCATAAATTTGTCTAATGATGCACTCACTCCACTTTTTCTAAGGACTGTCCCCTGTCACATGTACACTGGTCTCCTTACCTTCAGTCTTACCTACAGTCTGGGACAGAGAAAAGGTGTATGTAGTGAGTGTAGAAGAAAGTGTTAGAGAGACCAAAGTCAGCATTACCTAAACTAATTTAATTGTCAGCCAGTTCACACAAGTTTTGTTCCTCTACATCCCTCGTAAGTTTCCATACTTAAGCAAGAGTATGTGAAAAGTAGTTAGGGTTGCCACCTTTCTTGAAAAAAAATGCCGGCCTTACTAATTTTCCTAAAAAAAATTTTGTATGCGTGACATCACATGATGTAAATCACAAGGAGAGACATAAGAGATAATTCTTTAAAATCACCCAAAAAGCTACTTAGAGTTTGATTCTACTGTATATATGGATTGCTCCCAGTGTCTCCCTGTCTGTCTCCAATGTCATCCAGTGTCTCAGTGTGCCTATGTATCACAGGATCTCCTAGTGTCCCCATGTCTCCCACTGTCGCCTAGTCTCCCAGTCTCTCATTGTCCCCATGTCACCCAGTGTCCCCATGTCTCACTGTTTCCCCTAGTGTCTCGGTGTCTCCAGGTCTCCCAGTGCCCCCAGTGTCTCAGTGTCCCCAAGTGTCCCTATGTCTCCTAGTGTCCCTATGTCTCCTAGTGTCCCCATGCCTCACAGTGTCCCCATGTCTCACAGTGTCCCATAGTGTCTCATTGTCTCAGTGTTCCAAGGTCTCCCAGTGCCCCCTAGCGTCTCAGTGTCCCCAAGTGTCCCTATGTTTCTCACCATCCCCATGTCTCACAGTTTCTCCTAGTGTCTCAGTGTGTCCATTCTCCCAGTGCCCCCTAGTGTCTCAATGTCTCCTAGTGTCTCAATGTCTCCTAGTGTCCCCATGCCTCCCAGTGTCCCCATGCCTCACAGTGTCCCATAGTGTCTCATTGTCTCAGTGTCCCAAGGTCTCCCAGTGTCCCCTAGCGTCTCAGTGTCCCCAAGTGTCCCTATGTCTCCCAGAGTTCCCTAGTGTCTCAGTGTCCCCTAGTGTCTCAGTGTCCCCAGGTCTCCCAGTGCCCCCTAGTGTCCCCCCACCCCCTTTTTTTTTTTTAAATCAATGGGTCTGTTCCATGGGCATGGGCCTGGAGCTGCAGTTCCATCAGCCCCTATGTTAATCCGGCCCTGCTGATGGTAGCATTTTCCTGCTATTCGATTCACTAACCAAGTGAGAAAATGTAATTAATAAAAGGAAAAACAGGAGGAGCAGTAAATAATCTATATTTATGTATATATGATATATCTATTGGATATATAAATATAGATTTTTTTTTTATTATTAATCCTTTTTTTCCCCTCTGTTGTTTACTTCTCAATTAATCTATGAGTAAAAACAACATTTAGTGACTGTCCATAGTCATCAATCATCTTTTTTTCGATCAAGCATCTCATTTTTGGTGCCCTCCAAAGCCTCCTTCCCCCTCCTCCCCTCCCCCCCCCCCCCCCCCCCTCTCATGTGGTCTATTTACCCAGGATTGGTTTTATTTGTTTTTTCATAATCTGCTGGTCCTATCGGTTTAGATTCATCAATTTCTACCATGGTGCTCGCTCCTCTCTTCCTAGGCCCTTAACATCATTATTGATTAAATGATCATGTGGACTTCCCTAAACACTGCCCCATTCATAGGACCTAAGGAGGACTGCAATGCTCTTGTGCATCTCTATCATGATCCTGCAAGACTCGACACTATAGGAGATAAGTAATGCGCTTGACATCTAATAGCAGAGTTAAAAATGACATGGAACCTACAAATGTGGCATATCTACAATGTATCACAATGCTGAAAAACACTAATAAAACACTAGTTGAAAAGAAAAATGACATGGAGTTTGACTGAAGCATTTTGCGATCTGCCATTTATTCATAAGGAAAACTAGCTCATGTTTTTTCTTGTCTATAACTTTGCATGGAATCTTTTTTTTTTTTAACAAATAAATCCAAATGAACTGAGCTGCCAGGGGACAAGAAGCAAAATAGTACAAAGCAGTGGTTCACATTATTTCATAGCTTTTTGGACCATGAACTGCACCTTCTATTTTACCAGCTGGTGTGATCAGATATTATCAGCTATCAAAAAAGTTAATTCACTGTACCTGCCTTACCCATGAATGGGCATACTGCCTCGAGGTCTTACTAGCCATTTTTAAATGAGAAAGGGGCAAACATTAGCACCAGAGCAAGCTATTTTTACTTTAACTAACACAAAATTCACACAACACATAAATCACTTTATATCCGGTAAATAATTTTAACTTCGCTTTTTCCATAGCTGTTCATTACCCGATAACTTCTGGAGTATTTTCCCATGATGTACCCCCTTTAAGATAATTTTATAAACATCATGATCATTTAATTGATCTTGCCATCAAGATAATCGCACACAAGACTATTACTGATAAAAATCAGCTCTGGGCACAATTAAGGTTTTCAGATTATGCTGTAAAACCTTTCAACTTGGCTTGACTAGAATAGCCCACTTTGAATCTAACAGACATTGTATATAGATTTGAGAAGTTTAGAAAGCCGTGTCTAATGACGGGAAATTACTTGTTTATAACACACATATGTAAGCTTTAGTAACACAGCTCACTGTTTCAGGGTATGTGTTAAATAACAATAGAGATAATATTTCCAAAATTCTGATAAAGATATTTAAAGATGCTGGCAAAGACAAAATGGCATTCTATTCTATTTATTTTTTTAATTAAAGTAAATATTAAAAAAATATCCTGTTTATTTTACAAAGACATTGGTGAGTTTCTAAAATTGGATATTTATTTTTCTTTTATTTATAGTTACTGGGGTATAAATGAGACTGTCATTAATACTGAAGTATGTGTGTGCACCAGTAGTTTGAAATAAAGGGTGTATTAATCAAAGACCTGGCAAGGTGCCCTAGGAGCTACATAGCATGGGAAGTATTTTTTTATTTGACCTATTCTTAAACTAAGCAAATTCTACCCCACATGCAACCTGTATAAATTAATCGGAACTATCAGCTGAGGCCCCTAGCCAATGTGCTAGCTCACGAGAGCTAGCGGGAGCTCATGAACTGACTGATTGAGCTGTAAAGGTCATGGTGACTGCACCCTAGTTGAAGAATCAATCCATTCTAAAACTGTTTGCCTACAATGCACTGTAGTGGCTATGGTGCTCGGAGTGTTACCTGAACTTGACAGATCCTAGTTTCTATCTGCTGAAATTTTTTTCTACAGATATACTAGTCAGCATACGTATTGATTTAACAAATATTTTCAATATAAAGTAGTAAACTTGTGCTCCATTTCTGGCTCAAACTACAAGGAAGCTACATGCCAGATCAGTGAGGATATATGTATAACCGAGCACAAATCTTTGCTCTTGGCACAGATTGCAAAGAATGCCACGTGAGGTGCATGCTCTCGCAGAATTTCTCTGTCATTATCCCCATCCCCATATTTGTTTGATAGGTAAAACTGTATTTTTTTTTTTTTTGTGTGTGTGTGTGTGCTGTTCCTTAATCTGTATTTTGTATATATTTTGATCTTTATGGTAGTACCGCAAACTTATAAATGCATGTTCCAGGTGTGCCCCCAATCCCCCATTTTTCTAATTAGTTGTACCTATTAACAAACTGGTATGTACTAAGCTACTATGACAGAATAAGAAAATAAAATGTTATTGGCATGAACAATGTGGGAGGAAAGGTCTAGACTAGAGAATAACAAAAAAGATATTGATAAATAAAAGCGTTAGGTTCCTGCAGGACCTGGCCAACCTAGGCCCAGACCGGTCCCGCTCACAATCAACATTATCCATAAAAAAAAAAAAACAATATTAATTAATCAATAGGCAATATCTCTCTATTTTTAGAGAGAGAAGGAAATTGTCCTATTGATTAATAGTAATCCACTCTCAGACTCTCAATTATGTCTTCTGCCACCACACAAGTTAAATCTGCTCCTTGACATTATTTACTACGTACAAAAAAATAATACCCATCTTAAACAGAGTTAATATTAAAGGATACTTATGGAGTTTCAATATAAATGATTGAGATGAGATTACACATACATATATGAAATATACAATAGTACAATAGAAGCTTTAATAATTCTCTCATTCAGTTTGTGGTTTATTTATGTTATTGCGCATTTGTGATTCTTAATGCTGAAAATTGGCGTGTTGTGTTTGGCACATTTGAATGTAAGCAATAGCTAAAACACAAGTTCCTTTCATTTAATATTTGGTAACATTCATATGAATTTGTTTCTGAAATGTAAGATAATGTAAAAACCTATTAAACACTATTATATTTAATATTAACAGTTTGGGTGAAGTCATATTCTGCTGTGTATTGCAGTTTGAGTGGCTTACGATAGGACATTCACATAGAATTACTGGCCATTCATTTAATGAGCACGCTACACCGCTCATTCTATTGGCTATTGTCCAATAGTCTGTTTGTGCATTCCACCTCTCGTTTATATAAAAACGAAATCTGAGCAGTTTGACAAAACAAATGGTGCTCTTTTGATGCCTACAGCCCCTCACCTACCATTTTGCTAAAGTGGAACAGAATTCCTCATTTAGACATTCTACTTTGGGTGTCAATGATAGGCTGAAACTACAGACTTTTTGCACTATTACAATGAGCTGTAGTTGTTATGGTGTTAGAGTGTCCCTTTAACAATGAATAGCTGTGCTTTTACTATCAGTGCTATTTGTAAGTTAACTGGACAGGGATGCATTTTTTGGTTGTTGTTTTGGCTCTACACTCAAGCCCATTGGAGTGGCGGTTTTAATCTCAGGGTATCTACATCAACTCTATATGAATATCAACAACAGTCTGTTTTTTAATAAATACTATATTTACAATTATTTCAGGGGGCCAGAAACAATTAAATAGTTGGTTCCCCACCTCTTTCTTCGTTTAAAATGCTGGATTGCATCTAGATACGATTCTATGTGTGGTATGTGTATTCCAAATCCGTTTCTGTTTTATTTCATCAAGAGAAGTAAATAAGTGTCAATGCCATGAAAGGAGACACGCTGACAATTCTGAATACATAGCCAAATATTAGGTATGTCAAAATCATTTGTGCTGCACATTGTAAGTGAGCGTGAATGATCTTGTGAGCTCAGCTGCAGCAATCAATCTTATAGCACAACAGTGGGCTAAGAAATCAAGGTTACAGTCATGTTAGAAAAACTCATATTCACCTCTTTAATAAATCACAAATAAACACTATGTAAATACTCACTCTTTTATTTAATGGGTTACTCCAAGCATCATAACAATACAGCCCGGTGTATGGTTATGAGCACTGGTGCTGTTCCCTGGTTTTGGTTCAAACCGTTGGTTTTACCTCTTACCTGGTTCCTGGACACTAAGCCTCCTAGTTTGTCAGGTGATGTGCATGAGCTCCAGAATTCTGATTGTCATTCATTGGCTGAGAGCATCAGCTAAACGCTTTTAGCCAATGAATAACAAGCAGAAATTGACGTTAGCCAGCCTGAATTGACGCCCTAATGATGCGTCAGAGGTGGAGTTACACTAATGCCAGCAATATAAAATGCCCCTGTATGTGTAGCATTTCAAATTGAAACACAGCATATTTAGACTCCAAGCACTATCACCACTTCAAACACTGATGTTGTTATGGTGCTTGGAATAACCCTTTAATAATAACCAGAAAGAACAATAAAGGATGGTATATAAAAGGAATTACCCATCATCCAAAGCATACGCGCTCTGAAGTGGTTTTATGGTTTTGGCATGTATGCAGAATTTTCCAACTCTGATATTTGGTCATTTTACCACAAATTACTAAAATGAAGCCTGCATCGTTTTGGTTTGCTGTGAAATTGCTTAATATTTCAGGCAGTGTTTGATTTGGATTTTTCAAAGTAATTTTTCATTAAACATATTATTAAGAGTATGAAAAAGACAAGTCAGTTTTATGAGTCATATCATGCATATTTTGTTTCATGCCCCTAACAAAAGATAGAACATTGTTCAGCCTGTCTATTGGTCTAGACTGAATAAAATATTTTTTAAAGAATTACTCCAACCACCATGACCACTTCTGCTTTCTGAAGTGGTCATGGTGGTAGGAGTCTGGTTGTGCAGTGTTTCTCCTTAAAACACTGCACATCCAGAGATATTTGTAATTGCGTGCAGGGGTCAAGTTCCACCCCTAGCACACATGACACTGGCAATCCAGATCTCTGTTCCAGGATACCTAATATCAATTCTGTGCATAATTTACATCTGTCTTAAATTAAGCACAATATACCAATACAAAGGGGCTGCTTAACACAGTAGGCATGTGCACTGCTTATGCACTTTTTGTACTTGGGGCTGGATGGCCATCATTTTACTAGTTGGAACGAATAAGGTATTGTTAGCCAATTTTGACAATTTGAAAGTTTGGAGGCGTGCATATCTGTATTCATCACAATGATGTCAGAACCAGACTATACTTTCCTAAAGTTGTATTATCTATAGTATTATCTTCTGGTCTCAGTAAATGTCTATTTTTTTTATTTTGGCAGATTATAAAAGGTGTGCAAGACTTCTAAGTAGGTTGGCGGTTAATCCCTCGTGCATGGATGGATAACACATTGACAAGGTGAGAGTTACTTTTCTTATTTTCCCTAAATATTATTGAGGTTTATGTACAAAAGAACAAGCCTTGCATTTCTATGAAGAGATTGGGTTCTTTAAAGTCTCATTTCATGTACATCCATAAGCAAATCTACAATGTGATACACAATAGTTGTAACACGTAAGCAAAAGAATAAATGGAAAGATAAAGTGTAACACAGAGATAAACTGTCCCCAAATAAACATACATAGGCTGAAAAGAACCTGTGTCCATCAAGTTCAGCTTTCCACACATCTGTTTTTTGCTGTTGATCCAAAAGAAGGCAAAAAAAAAAACCCAGTTTGAAGCACTTCCAATTTTGCAACAAACTAGGAAAAAAATTCCTTCTTGACCCCAGAATGACAGTCAGATTTATCCTTCGATTAAATATTTTTAGAGGCAATGGAATTCACTGTGCTAGTAAAAACTAGAAACATGAATTCCTCTTGCTATTTTATGGTTATTAAAAGTGGCCATTCATGGGTGGATTTGTTGTTTCCGCACCTTCCCCTAGTTACAAGTGGGTGCAGGGAGCCCCATTTCCGATTTCAATCTGCTTGCAGTGTATAGGGTGGGATTGAGGTCTGTAATCCAAGAATGCAATTTTATCTGTTTATAAACAGGTGTTCGGATGGTTGTATCTACATAATAGTAAAACCAATACATTTATAAAAAAAAATACAAAAGTGGGGTTAGAACAGATTCTGCTGATGCATTAGCCCACTGAGCTATTTCACCGGCCTCACTGAGCTATTTCACCGGCCTTAAATAAGAATTAATAAAAAAACAGCCTTGGTTTATTTTTGGATCGGCTTTCAAAATAATTTAATATGTTTGGATAAAAGTTTGAAATATCAAAAACAAATATATTAATATATCTCAAAAATCTAAATATTGATTTTGGTTTTCAAAATGCTAAAAAAAAAAAAAAAAAAAAAATTAAACGCTTATCCAAAAATATTAGATAATTTTAAAAGTTTATCCAGAAATATTAAATTTAGGTCAATGTTTCTAGGCTTTTCTCCACTCTACCTTCTCTCTACTTTCTTAGTATGCACTGATGACTTGTTCCCTGATGGTACATGTTTCTTTATTGACTGGAAACGCGTCTGCAGCTATGTTTATGCTTGACCTGACATTTATGTACTTGTGATTTGTCTCCATTTATTATCTGTACACCTTGCTGTATACTATTTTCTAATAATTTGTATTGACAAATGATTTAAAATATTTGACAAGAAACATTAAACAAAGAAAAACAAAAGGGGGGGTATTGACATATACTCTATTAATATATATATATATATATTACTGGTTTGAGATATATATATATATATATATATATATATAAATATATAATATATAAATCCACCAAGAAAGGCTGCTTTAAGGATTTAAAACAAACATTTATTGATACAATTTAAAAATAACGACCAACGTTTCGGTCCCCGCTCGGGACCTTCTTCAGGGTCAAAAATATAACAGGACACTGACATTTTTGACCCTGAAGAAGGTCGCGAGCAGGGACCGAAACGTTGGTAGTTATTTTAAAATTGTATCAATACAATTTTGTTTTAAATCCGGAGAGCAGCCTTTCTTGGTGGATTTTTGTCTATTGGAGCCTTGGTGATGCGCCCGGTATTGTCACTTTTTGAGCGTGAGTGCAAGGGAATATTGTATTTTTTTTATAAATATATATATATATATATATATATATATATATATCTCAAACATGTTACCAACCTCATGCTGATGATTTGCATTAACAATGAAACAGCGTCCATGAGTGGTTCACTGGCTTTGCATCTTTTCCTAAGTTGTGGTTCAAAGCTGTTGTATACAACAAACACAGAATCCATGTTTAAAATGGAACAAGGGAAAAATGTGATTCTTTTTTATTTTCTAATTTGCATATGCCCACCCAGAATCCTTTGTGGTAGTAACATCACTGCAAATTTGTGATTTCTGCGGGAAAAGCAAGTCTTATGGCTTGACTGGTGTGCAGATTTTTGTATTGTTCTAACTATATATAATCTAATTTATATAGTTAATATCAGGGCTCGAGTCCTGCAGGAACGCACGGGAACGGCGTTCCTGCACTTTTTCCAAAGCAGGAACGCCGTTCCCGCTAGTGATCCTGCAGGACCTGCCCTGCTACCTGCATACAGGGGCCCTCACACGCTGTGTTTCCTCTCAAGCACTAATTCTCGCGAGACCCGCGGCTGTAAGAGCGTTGCCACGGGTTACCATGGCAACGCTCCGCACAGACAAGTCTCGCGAGAATTAGTGCTGGAGAGGAAACACAGCGTGTGATGGCCCCTGTATGCAGCGGCTGCTTCCCTCCACCGGACCACCCGGCGATCTCCCCCCTCCCTGACAAGGTAAGAAGCAGGGAGGGGGGGATATAAAACCAAAAAACCTAAACACATAAGGTTTTCAAAAACAAATGCTTCCCCCCATCATCCAGCACACACACATAATCCAGCACACACACACACACACATAATCCAGCACACACACACATAATCCAGCACACACACAAACACACATAATCCAGCACACACACACATAATCCAGCACACACACACACACATAATCCAGCACACACACACATAATCCAGCACACACACACACACACATAATCCAGCACACACACACACACACATCATCCAGCACACACACACACACATCATCCAGCGCACACACACACACATCATCCAGCGCACACACACACACATCATCCAGCGCACACACACACACACACACATCATCCAGCGCACACACACACACACATCATCCAGCGCACACACACACACACATCATCCAGCGCACACACACACTTCATCCAGTTCACACACACACTTCATCCAGTTCACACACACACTTCATCCAGTTCACACACACACATCATCCAGCGCACACACACACTTCATCCAGCACACACACACACACATCATCCAGCACACACACACACACATCATCCAGCACACACACACGCACACACACACACATACACATCATCCAGCACACACACACACATACACATCATCCAGCACACACACACACACTTCATCCAGCACACACACACACTTCATCCAGCACACACACACACTTCATCCAGCACACACACACACACTACATTCATTATACACACTCTGCACTCACTACAAACACACTACATTCATTATACACACTCTGCACTCACTACAAACACACTACATTCACTATACACACTTTGCACTCACTACACACTACATTCATTATACACACTGCACTCACTACACACTACATTCATTATACACACTGCACTCACTACACACACTACATTCATTATACACATTCTGCACTCACTACAAACACACTACATTTATTATAAACACTGCACTCACTACAAACACTTCATTATACGCACTCTGCTCTCACCACAAACACACTACATTTACTATACACAATCTGCACTCACTACAAACACATTACATTCATTATACACACACTGCACTCACAACAAACACACTACATTCATTATACACACACTGCACTCACAACAAACACACTACATTCATTATACACACACTGCACTCACAACAAACACACTACATTCATTATACACACTCTGCACTCACTACAAACACACTACATTCACTATACACACTTTGCACTCACTACACACTACATTCATTATGCACACTGCACTCACTACACACACTACATTCATTATACACATTCTGCACTCACTACAAACACACTACATTTATTATACACACTGCACTCACTACAAACACGTCATTTTACACACTCTGCTCTCACCACAAACACACTACATTTACTATACACAATCTGCACTCACTACAAACACACTTCATTCATGATACACACACTGCACTCACAACAAACACACTACATTCATTATACACACACTGCACTCACAACAAACACACTACATTCATTATACACACTCTGCACTCACTACAAACACACTAAATTTATTATACACCCTGCACTCACTACAAACACACTACATTCATTATACACACTGCACTCACTACAAACACACTACATTCATTATCCATACTCTGCATTCACTACAAACACACTACATTCATTATACACACCCTGCACTGCACTATATGCACGGACCTTGAGGAAGACCCGAACGGGTCGAAACGTCGGTCAATTTACTGTATACCTTTTTATCGAATAAATTATTTTGTTTGCTATTTGAAAAGACCCAAGAGTGCTACCTTTGTTTACCTACTCTATATATATATATATATAAATAAACAGAAAAAATTGTCTTGCACTCCAACTTACTGGTGTCTTTGCCCGGTGCTTGTCAGCATAATATAACCAAATAGCAAAGAGATAGCACTCCCAGGTCTCCAAAGGTATTAAAAATAAAACTTAACTTTTATTTTCTTCAGTTAAGAGATCAACATTTCAGTTTGTAACAAACTGAAACGTTGATCTCTTAACCCCTTAAGACCGGAGGGCGTACTATTACGTCCTTTTAAAAGCAGCTCTAAACGCCGCCGGACGTAATAGTACGCCCTCCGGTTTTTAGTAACTTACCCGGTCGCTGGCGGTCCCACGCCGGCGATCGCGGTTCGGGGGACTCCCAGGGAGCCCCCGCGGCACGTCCGCCCTCCAGGAGCCCTCCCGGCCATGTGAGAGTGAGGTCCTTGCGAGGACCTCACAATCACATGGCCGGTATAGCTGCCTGCTGCATTGCCAGCAGGGGGACCAACTGTAATGACAGTTGGTCCCCCTGCTGGCTGAAAATCAAATAAAAATGTTTTAAAACAGTGTAAAAATAAATAAATTATATACTTAGATCATATATATATGTTATATATATATATGATCTAAGTATATATATACACATATACACACATACACATACACCGTCTAGGTGTATTTTAATATTAATATATATATAATTATATATATATATTAATATCAAATTACACGTAGACTGATACTGATTAAATATATATATAATTATTGTTATATATATATTTATAAATAATATACAAAAAATTAATATGTAAATACGTAAAAAAATTAAATAAAAAAAATAATTAAAAATAAAATATTAAAAAATATATAGATGTGTCCAATCCATACCCCCCCTACTGGCACTACTGGACGAGTACGCAGCAGTCTCGGGGTACAAATTAAACCTAGACAAAACCGAATCACTCCCAATCGGGATCCCGGAGAATGACCTGAAAGACCTACGACGCTCACACCCCTTTAAGTACAACGACATCAGCATCCCGTACCTCGGCATACTCCTACCGGCTAACCCCGACTCCACATATGAATTAAACTACCCCCCCTTAATCCGCAAAGCCTACACAGACCTCCAGACCTGGAACACCATGCCTATCTCATGGATGGGGAGGATAGCCTCCATTAAAATGAACTTACTCCCCAGATTCCTGTACCTATTTCAAACCCTACCCATCCCTATCTCCCGAAAGGACTTCAAAGCACTCCAGACAAAAATCGACAACTTCATTTGGTCTAACAAAAAACCCAGAATACGGAGATCCACAATGTACAAAACCACGAAAACAGGGGGGCTGGGACTCCCCAACTTTCTACACTACTTTCAAGCAGCCCAACTGACACAAATACAACACCTACATGCCCCCCCAGGTCTAAAATTATGGGTAGACCTCGAACACGACCTGATGGGTAGTGACCACCCCTCACTGCTCCTCTGGGTCCCCAAACAGTCCAGACCCACCACTCCACAAACGTCCCCAGCCCTCAACACCTCTTTTCAGGTATGGGATAAGACCACACCGAAAACCCGACTTATCAACTCCCCCTCACCCCTAACCCCAATCCTACGAAACAAACAATTTCCCCCCGGGATGAATCCCCGAGACTTCGCACATTTCGAGGACAACGGTCTCCTCCGTTTCTACCACTTCTTTCAATCCAACCAGCTGCTCCAATTCCCAGATCTGCCCCGGCACACGCCGCTCACCACTTTTGACTACTTCCGGTACCTCCAGATCCGCAGTTTCCTACAACACCCCCTCCACTCCTCCACGGCCACCGCTACCCTGACCCAATTCGAACGAGACTGCTTACATTCTCCGATACGCAGAGGCCAAATCTCCTTCATTTACCTACAACTAAACTCTTCCTCCCCGACAGAAGCACTCGCATACACCAAGGCGTGGGAAAGGGATATTGGCCCCCCCACTGACCCGTCAGACTGGTCGGCAATATGGGAGGCAACTGCTTCCCT
Organism: Pelobates fuscus; assembly: GCF_036172605.1. Taxonomy (NCBI): domain Eukaryota; kingdom Metazoa; phylum Chordata; class Amphibia; order Anura; family Pelobatidae; genus Pelobates; species Pelobates fuscus. Next base: position 65,784,111 of record NC_086318.1, read on the forward strand.
TACTATATGTGTAAACCATAGGGAACAGGCCTATAAAACGCTCCTCAGATGGTACCTGACGCCCCTAAGGTTGAAACAGATGAAATGCTCGACCACTGACGAATGCTGGAAGGGCTGCGGGTCTCAGGGTACCTATATTCACGCCTGGTGGCATTGCCCCCACATAACACAACTCTGGACAAAAGTGGCAGACCTTACATCAGCTCTCCTACACACTGAGATTCCACTAGACCCATGGATCTGGCTACTATCCAAACCCCACACCCCCCTATTCAGGGCACAAAACAAACTACTCGCCAAGATCGCCTTAGCCACGCGTCGCACAATCGCCGAACAATGGGGCAACAAACACATTCCCACCCTGGACACAACCATCAGGAAAATAGAGGAAGCCAGAGAGATGGACAATCTATCGGCCCTACTCCACGACACAACCCACCACCACAATAAAATATGGGACCCCTGGGTCATTTATAGACTGACCCACCCTTAAAAACTCTCCCAACTCTGGAAGACAATCGCCCCGACCCCCTCCCCCACAAACCCTCCAAGATATCACTGCCCAGACCTTCCCTAACCCCCACACGCCTTCACCAGACCACTGGTAAACGTACCATCAATAGTAGCCCCACTCCATACTAACACCTCAACCCCCCCCTCACAAAGCTACCGACTCTCAATCGGAATCAACGGCAACACGTCCCCCCACAACACCGACCCCTCACCACCCGAAACCCACAAAGGACGAACACCCCCACCCCCCTCCCTCCCTAACTCTCACCACGAAACCCTCACCCCCCCAACCAGGCTCCTGACCCGAAGCGCCCGTCACAGAGCACTGACTTAGACAGATCAAGGTCTATCCACTGAACCAACTCCGCGCCATGACGTGAGGAACGGGCCTCATGGAGACCATAGAGACCTACGAACGTAAGCGTAACCCCCCCCACCTTCCCACCACCCTGCCCGTCCCTGTAATCCCCCCTAGACGTACAAGGTACTAGCCCATATACACGCCCACTGACTCACAGCCCACCTCCTGAACATTCCGGAGAACAACAGCCAACGTTTCCGCGGAAGACTATCGCTAATGACACCAGATACACCAACCACAACTATCTCAGTCTCCTTATCCCCAATCCGGAAATGCCAAACCGTAACTCACCTGAATATAAGGACAGTACTTGTACCCCCCCCTTCCTTATACTGTATCCTGCAATAACAGTTGTGAACTTTGAAAATAAGGATTGTACTTGTACCCCCCCCTTTTTTCTTTATTCTGTATCCTTCATTAACTGCTGAAAACTTTGAAAATAAGGATTGTACTTGTACCCCCCCCTTTTTTTTCATTCTGTACCCTGCATTAACAGTTGAAAACTTTGAAAATAAAGAATTTTGAAAAAAATATATAGATGTGTTTTATTTCGTTCTAACTGTATTCTGATATTAATATATATATATATTTATATCAAAATACACTTATAACGAAATAATATATATATCTATATACATAAATATTTACGTATATATCACTATATATATACCTATATATAAATAAAAATATTAAAAAATATATATATATATATATATACGTATATATACACATATGTATATATATACATATATTAATTCTACACATATATTTATGTAATAATTTTACATAATTAGGTATCCTAATTAATTACAATTAGCGGGACCTGCCTGACCACCCATGCCGAAAGTATAGGGAATTTAATTTGCTAGCACTATATTTAACCCTATAACTTTCCAAGACACCATAAAACCTGTACATGGGGGGTACTGTTTTACTCGGGAGACTTCAGCACTTACAGGGACGATATTATTGCTGCAATACTTTTTACTGTTTTGAAACACAAATATTTGTGTTCAGCGAAGTCTCCTGAGTACAACAGTACCCCTCATGTACAGGTTTTATGGTGTTTTCAAAAATTACAGCGTCAAATATAAGGCTTGTGTTTAATTTTTTTCACATTAAAATTCGCCAGATTGCTTACGTTGCCTTTATGACCCTATGGTAGCCCAAGAATGAAAATTACCCCTATGATGGCATACCATTTGCAATAGTAGACAACCAAAGGTATTGCAAATGGGGTATGTCCAGTCTTTTTTAGTAGCCACTTAGTCACAAACACTGGCCAAAATTGGCGTTTTTTGCATTTTTCACACACAAACAAATACAAACGCTAACTTTGGCCAGTGTTTGTGACCAAATGGCTACTAAAAAAGACTGGACATCGCTTATTTGCAATACCTTTGGTCGTCTACTATTGCAAATGGTATGCCATTATGGGTGTAAATTTATTTCCTGGGCTACTATACAGTCTCAAAGGCAACGTAACCAATCTGGCGAATTTCAATTTCAAATGTAACACGCTATATTTGACCCTGTAACTTCCCAAAACACCATAAAACCTGTACATAGGGGGTACTGTTTTACACGTGAGACTTTGCTGAATACAAATATGTGTATTTTATTGCAGTAAAAGCAAACAGTATTATGACATTGACAGTTAAAATGTCATGAAGAACGAAAAAAATAAAAAAAAATCTTATTTTCTCCCATTTTTTTCATATTAAATTATGTTTCATAGCTAAATATTTGATATTAAATGAAAGCCCTGTTTCCCCTGAATAAAATTATATATAATAAGGGGGGTGCATTTAATATGAAAGAGGTGAATTACGGTTGGACAGACATATAGCGCAAATGCCAGGTTTTGTTTACGTTTTGTTTCGTTCACAACTTGTACATTTGGCTGCGGTGTTAAGGGGTTAATTGAAGAAAATAAAAGTTACGTTTTTTTTTTTTTAAAATACCTTTTGGAGTCCTGGGAGTGCTATCTCTATGCTACTTGGTTTTATATATATATACACATTGGAAAAAAATAAATTGAGCCCAATTTGAGAATGTAGGGTTAAAGTTAATAGAACGTCTAATTCTTTTATATTAGAATATTGCATCTTCTGGAGGCCATATCTTCAGAGAGACAGACAGGGGGGGAAGTCAAAGACAGACTTCTAAAGTGCTATAAAGTCTGCTAAAAAAACAATTAAAAGTAAACTGAAAGTAATCAATATGTATAAAGCCTGTAACCACGACAGGATAGGTGTCACATGATTTCCGAAAAACTAAACATTTTTTTTAGTAGTTAATAAAGTTTACAAAATTGACTTGAATAGTAAAAATAGGTTTCTAAAAACTAAAAGGTTATCTGGAAATAAAGGAAGGAAAATTTCAGTGTACCACCTGGAATTATTTTTTTACGAAGGGATTTATAGTAGTATTGTGCAACACAGTGGTGATGTAGTGTTATATTTATACAATGTGACAATTCAAGGATGCTTGGGACAGACAAACTGATGTCCTGAGAAAACACAATGAAAATAAAGGACACAAGCTTGCTGGATGGGCCAGTGATATTTTATTTAGCACGTGTTTTCTAACTTTTGTACAAAAAATATTTTTTTGCAAAAAAAAAAACCTGTTGGCATAGCGTCAAAAGATAGATAACATGTTATCCGTTAATAGTAACTATACTACATATATTTAGCAGAAATTACCCTACATCCAACTTAACATCACAAAAATACCCACTTATGACTTTTTATGTAGACATTTGTAGAATTTTTGAGATGTCTGCAGCCTGTTCGCATTCATTTCTGCCCCACTATATATAGAAAAAAATATATCTTTCAATTTGTCTTGCATCAACTTTCTAACTATTTTACAGCTTTAGCTTCTCAAAACACAGTGGGGTTCGATTTTCTGACTTTTCTTTTTAGTTTATTTATGTATTTTTTATTATTATACTGAGACAAAGTGTGTAACTTCATTCCATGTAACCTTTTTAGCAATGAAGGGGTTATAAAAGATGTAGTTGAAGAACACCTACGCGCTCTCTTTCAAACCGCATATATCCAATGATCTGACTAATGCTAAATCTGTGTGTGCTTCACAAAACTGGGATCTGCACAGTTATCTGACGTAATAATTGTCAATGCATTTCCAATTAATGCAAAGCCCATAGAGAAAAAAGAACAGGTATAATGTGGATCTCAAATAAGCCACTAGGAATTTTGTAAAATTGCCATTGTGATCTCACTGCAGCACTATTATAAAACAGTGAGGCATTACTTATATTATGGATTGTATGAATCATCATGTAAAATCAGATAATGCACTAGCTGGGATAACTCCACGACTCTGCATTTGTATAGTAAAGTCCACTTAACATTCATCGACATTCCATTCCTGGGGTAGTTGTAGTGTTTTATTGCACTAGGGGAATCATATGGAAATATTCCATACCAACATATTTAAAAAAAAAAAAAATATATATATATATATGTATACTGTGTGTATTTTGTAACATATGTATAAATAAAAATATGTTGTTATAAATTATTCTAAAATACAGCAAGGACAATAACCATTTTTTTGACACAACCCAGTTATAAATTAATATACATATGACAATATTTTGGATATTGTTAAAAGTAAACATAGTATACTTCTATCCAAGCGTATAGCATGTTTTTTTGTTTTTGTTTTGTTTTTTTATGATCATGAAACAACATGGTGGCTAGATTGTAGTCCATGGTTGCTGCTGAGTTCATTGTGTACAATTATTTCTTTAATGTACACAATTTTGTCCGATGCATGATGTGCTCCCAAAGCCATCCCAACGAAGACCAGTTTGATTTCATGAATCCTATCCTCTGGACACCATGAATTACTGTAAGATATGGTAGATCTCCGTCCCAGAGATGAGGTACAAACCATATGGAGAAATAACATACCTTAGGAAAAATATTGTGATTAGATAGCACCAGGGAAATAATACATAATTATGCATAATACTGTTTAAAAGGGGGCTGTCTCTTCTCAAAATATTTTAATATTTTATTTACTTATCCCCTATTTTTAACAAATATATGTTTATAAGGCTTGTAAAATACTGCGGTGTATACTTCTGTCCTGAAACGTAGTGCCTCCATCTTAATTCCATGTCAATTCCTGTTATAAGTTCTGCCATTTTGTGTCCCTCTAAAACAAAAACTTTTGCACCTGGCAGTTAGCATAGAAAACAGAGAAGTAACACAAAGAAAGAGTTTTAAAAAGCGTTTAAAAGATTGCAGCTTGCCTTCCTGTTTTAGTTCAATTTTAGCATTTTGTATGCAATTTTCACATAAGTACAAATGTTCATTTATCGAATAATCCCATTGGTCCTGTGTGTCTAGCCGAATATAAATAAAAAAAAAAAAAAAAAAACTTTATTTTGTTGAACTCTTTTCACTTTTTCCTATTTCATAGTGAAATTAGAAAGATTGCAACGGTAAAATGCTATACTTGATCATTATTATTTTTTCAAGAATATCATCCATTTTCAGGCCAAGTTTTGGTCTCCAATTCATCTGTTTCCCTAATTATAAGCAACCCAAGGTCAAACGGTCATTGACATAAACTATTAAGAAGTTTAATATTAATAATTCTGTTATGGCTCAGTACTGAGTAATGCCATTAATAAGTAATGTCCAAACACTAAATGGAATTCTAAAATGTATGTGGGTTTGAAATTTGTATGCATCATCTGTGATAAATCATGATGTCGTTTGGCTAAATAGTATCACCAAGTACAGTTACATTTAGGGATACTCTCTAAGGCAGGCTTCCCCAAACTCCGACCCCCCAGATGTTGCTAAACTATAACTCCCATAATTCTAAGCCTATCTATTTCATTCATAGAGTCATGGGAGTTGTAGTTCAGCAACATCTGGAGGGCCGGAGTTTGGGGAAGTCTGCTCTAAGACATGATGTTCCATTGGATGCTTCGATTTGAACATTAATGACATTTCTATTATCTTTGACCTTCAATTATTTAAATGGCTAGGAAGGTATACTTTAAAGTTTTAGCAATTATTTACTGTCTGGATTCTTTATATCCTTATTTTACGTTCTAGATAAAACATCCTATTTTGCTGTAAAGGACCAATGTATGTCAACCTATACAATGTATGTTAATAGGAGTGTTAAATATATATCGGGTCATCTGGGTTTCTGTTCTAGATTAAAATTGCATCACTACCATCATATTGCTGGACGGGAAGTATTGTAAATGCCTAAATCTGATTATTTGGACAGCATTTATGTTGGTCTGATTTCCCTTTTAAAGATGTTGTCAAAGTATTTCCACCATGGTTGCCAGGCAACACCACACCCTCTGCTAAACTGGACTGAACACTATTAATTATTAATAGTAATTACCTAAGTAGTATTAACCCCTTTACTTCATTATAACACTCCAGCACATTCTACGCAATACGTTTCCAGTTTTGTATCACTGAATTATTCCAAACTCAATTTTTCGCTAAATAATTTAGTGATGTTAAATAATTGACTTTGCTAACATTAAATATGTACATTATTATTTTAATATTAATATTACACTCTTTTATTAAATATGAGGGCTAAAGGCAAATTACTGAATATTCTTCAGACGCACCTTCTGACATTTTTTTTTTTTTCTGAGTACGGGCTTTTCTCCAAAATGAAATTAAAGGGACACTCTATCCCAAAAGCAGTTTAGTTTCTTGAAATGCTCTATTTGTGAAGAGTGTGCCCTCTTTTTTTTCATTTAAAAAAAGTGCAGATTTCAATTGAAATTGGCATGTTTCTGCACCTGTCGGTCAAGCAGAGAACAGTTTCTGTTACTTCATGGTTGTTTAACTCATTAGAGCTAAGCTCAAAAGAAAGGCAATTACTCAGATCACCTGCTTTGCAAAAAACTTCTCATAAAACTAACTTGTGAAGTCTGTGATTGGACAGACACAAAAGTCTATGCTGGAGATGAAGGGAATGGCTTGCAAAGGCTGCAGACAAGAGAACTGCAGATTTTGCAAGCTGGTTTTAGATATCCCCTCAATGTAAAAAAACATAATTAAAGGAATGTGTGTTTTCGTTTGGGGTCATTCTACTAAACATTTATTTATTTTTTGGCAGTGGTGTGTCCCTTTAAATAAAAAAAGTGCTATATTTATTAACATGTGAAGCACAGGTAGAAGATAACCATAGTGGAATACCATAGTTTCGTTTCGGCATGCAACTACAGGAGATAAAGAACTCATTGGTTCATATCTCCTCATTTATCAAATAAGTTATTACTGCATTCTTGACAGTTCTTCCATGAGCACAGTAACAAATGTGGGAGGTTATTAGCTCATATTTTTCAGGAAATGGGTTCATGGGTTCCACCCTTATTGGCCAAAATATGACATCTAGAATGAAAATAGCCAGGATTCACTTTGTCTTCCGTACCATACTTTATGATGGTTGTCTAGTAACAAGCCCTAAAGTTTTCCAATGGTTGTAATTAACGGAAAAAGCACACATTCCAACCTTATTCTAGCAAGTCATATCTAGCATGTAAGCTCATTGAGCAGGGCCCTCAATCCCTCTGTTCCTGTGCGTCCATTTGTCTGGTTACAATTACGTGTCTGTTAGTCCACCCATTGTACAGCGCTACAGAATTTGCTGGGGCTATATAAATAATAAAATAATAATAATATCCCACTACTACCAAAGAGCCAATGCACTATGTCAGATATACACATAAATCAGGCCTAAATATGAACCTTGAGCTCATTGTGAAGGTCTAGACAATTTGTCTATCACTTGCAATTATCATAATTTATTTTCTCATCTAAATGAAATGATAATAAGATACTTGAGAGCAGGTAGTTCTGGAAAGGGAGAGCTGTCCCAGAGCCAGGGGCACCTCCAGAGCCCCAGTTTAGAAGACTCATTAATTAATGTTGTGTCAGATTTTACATTTAAATGGACACATACATTTGCACAGACACACACAAACCTAGATACTGTGATAAACACCAACTCCTAGATCCACACATACATATGATCAAAGACAAATATATTCACCCAGGCAGAGACAACCACACAGACATATTCAACCACACAGAGATACACAGATTCATATATAAAACATAGCTGCAGGCATTTGATGGAGAGGTCATTCATTCTGGCCATTTTGCTAGCCAGACATAAATGTGCCCGACTTCTCAGGGGGAACATTTACACTGAGGCTCCTCCTTGGATCCTCAGATGCCAGGAATATGGCCAAAGTCTTCTCTTGTCTTCACAAGTGTTCCCTAACTCTTCTTTACTCATGCAAGGAGAGGTGGAGCTTGGCTGAATCTTGGGCAAAACCTGGATATATTTGAGTATCTAAATATTGAATATACTAATCTTACAAAAGTTTAAATAATAATTAAAGGTTCCCATGTGTCTGAAATTTCTTTTTAAAGCTCCCCAGTTAGTGGAGAAAGGCTCAGGTAATGAGACGATGGTGTGATGCATTACTTTGCAAACATGTCATCATGGAGAGGTAGCAGGCATGTAATCAATTGCTTCTTTGATTAATTAGACTAGAGGTTAAGAGCAGGGCCGGACTGGGAATTAAAAGCAGCCCTGGAAAAAAATTATTTACCAGCCCCATAATGCGTCGCACCAGCATAGTGTGCAGATACAGAGTTAGAAAAGATAACTTAAAATTAAAATTATTACTCCAACGTGAAAAAAAGCACATATAGGCTTAAAAAAAAAAAGAGTGCAGATTTATTTTAAGCAGACGTGCCTTTGCATATAACCAATGTTTCAGTCCAACTACCATGACATATTAAGGAAAGCTTGGTAATGGGACTGAAATGGTGAATGTATGTAGGGCACAACTGTAAAAAATTACGTTATCTTGTTTATTTTGAAGTCCTGTGGGTGCACTCTTCACTTTAAATATGTTATTCTGCTGGAGTATGCACCTAGAAACAAGACTGGGCCAATATCTGCTCATTACATATGGTACATATTAATGACATTTCTTAGTGTATTATGCATATATAAATGTACATTAATATATGTGTAAATATTATAGGCATAATTATATATATATATATATATATATAAAATCAGGGGCGGATCCAGAGCCTGATCTCAGGAGGGGCACCTATAGATTATTTAAAGAAATAATCCATGCACAATAACCACTACAGCTCTGTGTAGTGGTTATGGTGCCAGGAGTGCCGGGACCCGCTCCCAGAGTAAATAGTCAAACCGTTTAAGTACAGTTTGACAACTTACCTGGGGTCTGCTGGGATATGGAGCTGTAGTAGGGTATAGGAGCAGTGGTGCAATGTGTGAGGGGTGCAATGTGTGTGAAAGGTTCAGTGTGTAGGGTGTGTGGGGCAATGTGTGTATGGGTGGCTGTGTGTGTGTGTAGGGCAATGCGTGTATGGGGGTCTGTGTGTGTGTATGGGGGGCAGTGTGTGAATGTGTATGTTGTGTGTGTGTGTGTGTGGGCAGTGTTTGTATGGGGCTAGAGTTCACTCTCACCACTGGGACCACCAGGAATCCCTGGTGGTCGCAGTGGTGAGAGTGAACTCTAGCCCGTAGCTCCAGGGCTAGAGTTTCCCTGTGGCACTCTCCCTCCCCCTCGGTCTCTCTCTATTCGCCCCTCTTTCTCCCCTTGTGTCTCACTCTCCCCCCTCTGTCTCTTTCTCCCTCCTTTCCCTGTGGCACTCTCCCTCCCCCTCTGTCTCTCTCTATTCGCCCCTTGTTCTCCCCTTGTGTCTCACTCTCCCCCCTCTCCCTGTGGCACTCCCCCCCTCTGTCTCTCTCTCTATTCACCCCCTCATCCCCTCTGTCTCTCTCTCTATTCACCCCCCCATCCCCGCTGTCTCTCTCTCTATTCACCCCCCATCCCCTCTGTCTCTCTCTCTATTCACCCCCCATCCCCTCTGTCTCGCTCTCTATTCACCCCCCATTCCCTCTGTCTCTCTCTCTATTCACCCTCCCATCCCCTCTGTCTCTCTCTCTATTCACCCCCATCCCCCCTGTCTCTCTCTATTCACCCCCCCAACCCCTCTGTCTCTCTATTCACCACCCCCATCCCCTCTGTCTCTCTCTCTATTCACCCCCCCTCTGTCCTTTTAATGTCTGAGGACACTATATGGCATTACACCTGCACTCAAGATCTCAAGATACTGTCCCTTTCAGTGGATGAGCCTACAGTCCACAGAATATTCAGGTTCCATGTTGGGTGATAAAACTGTACTGCTATATTAGTTCTACTACATTACATTAAACACCAGAGACTGGTCAATTAGAAACCACATTTCTGACTATGGCTGCTTAATTCTTGCACTTGATTTTCAGTGCCTCACAATTCACTGTTTAGTAAATGAACACCTCTATTAAATATCACAGTATCCTTTTAAAAACACCATATCAAAAAGGTGCTCCATTGTGACTGTATATTTTAAAACACTACTGTTAGATATGTATTTACTAAACAGTGAAATGTGCTGAATGAGAAGTTTCCTCTGTTGCAAGTAACAAGCATCCAGACTCCCAGGTCCTGTGGAAAGCTGTGAAAGCTGTATACAGATCTCACTCAACCCAAGGGCAATCATGGATACTGAGCAGCAAATGGCCACTTTGAAAGCCCTGAATTAGACAAGGAAAATAAGATTTTTAGAGCAGACACAGATACCCCCCCCCCCCCCCCCCCCCCACACCCACCTTAGAGGAGTCAGGGGGCCGGCCGCGTTCCACACTGCAGCCTCGCCGGTCCGGCTGCACTCCTACTGCTGAGGGCTGAAGGGGGAGGGAGCATATCTCTACCATGCTCCCTCGCGGTTCCCACAATCCCCAGCAGCATCCGTGCTGTGAATTGTGGGAACCGCGAGGGAGCATAGTAAAGACATGCTCCCTCCCCCTTCAGTCCTCAGCAGTAGGAGTGCAGCCGGACCGGCGAGGCTGCAGTGTGGAACGCGGCCGCCGCCCCCCCTCTGAGTGTGCCACCGGACCGGCCACCCGGTGGCACATACTTGCGCAGCCCCCAGATGCCGCGGCCCACCGGGAAATTTCCCGGTATCCCGGTGGGCCAGTCCGGCCCTGGTTAAGAGCAGTGATGTGCAATTCAGAGTTACTGAGCACTTTCAAATTAACCAAGAAGAAAAGTGAATAAGAAACAATGTATATCATGTAATTATGCAAATTTAATCTTTCAACATATATTTTTTTCATAGGTAGGGAAATTATCATTTCCTATGAAGCAGAGCATTATCTTATTAGCCATACTTTTTATATACAAGAATTTTATCTTGGGTATTTCATATTATAGTCCTTTACAGCTATTGTTTCCTGTAGAGAAAAGGATAGTTATAGGTTTGTTTGTTTTTTAAAAATTAATGTTTAAAAATTCTATATATTTTCTTTTGTAAAATATATTAAAATTGTTTTCCTATTTTGCAATGCAAACTAGGGATGTGCTTGAAAAGTGAGTGTAATTGAAGACTTGGAGGACTTCAAAGGTTTCTAGCAAAAGGAGATTATAAACAAACAGCAAAACAGTGCTCTGACAAATGCAAACTTGAACAAAGTTAAACTTTCAGTTTGAGTGCAACAGCACCACAGCATGCTAGTGGCCCTGAGAGGTACTGCACCAGTCTAAAAAAAACGTGAGATTTCCCATGGAATTACTGCACATACAATAGTCAAAATGAAGGCATAGCTGACTTAAGGAACTTTTCCAATTTTGGCTATTTGAAATCCACTCTGAATTCATTTTGAATTCCCAGCAATTCTCACTTTAGCAAATAACCCAGATACATTTTGTAACTATTATAGTACATGATCATGAATTTATTTTTGTATTCCAATGCATTTAGAGTGCCAGAGATAGCGTGTTCTTTTCACTCTATTTGCTGTGGAATGTAAGTTTCACCACGCTCACTAAAACACTGACAGGGATATTTACTAAAGTTAGAATTGTTGTGAATTCAAAAAATAACATATATATAAAAAAAAAAAAACCTTAAATGAACGCATGACCCATTTCCCATTCAGAGTTAATTCCTGTGTGGTTTTTATGCAGACAATGTAATTAGCCAACATCATTTTATTTTGAATCGTTTACTCCCTACATGAGATTATTATTTCTTTTTGTTTGATATACTGGAATTTACATTAATCAATAGCTTTTTCCACTACTACCAAAGAGCCAATGCACTATGTCAGATATACACCTAGATCAGGCCTAAATATGAACCTTGAGCTCATTGTGAAGGTCTAGGCAATTTGTTTTCACCCCTTCAGCAAAATGGGATGGGTGGTGGGAGGGAGAGGGGACCTGCAGTACCAGGAAAACTATGTGTTTTCCTGGCACTGGAGTGTCTCTTTAATAGTGAACACATGGGATGGGTGGCAGCACTGTAACATAGCTGTGTGATACAAAAGCAAATACAAATACACAAAAATAGTCAAACCCCCACTAGTTCTGGGTGACAGCAATGGCCTCGACGTGGTACGTGGGCTTACATCTAATGGTCACTAGAGTGGAGTGGACTATTTGGGAAAGTGTCTTTGGCACCACATTTCATCTATGATGAAGAAGAGAAACTTAAAGGAAAACAATTAAAATATATATTTAAACATTAACTTTAAAACACTATTAAACGTACCTTTTTGCAGCATTGCAGTAACCTCCTCAGTGCAGCTGATACTCCTCTGTTGAGTACATCAAGATTGGTGAAATGTGTCCAATCAAATACTTATAGAGAAGTGATCCACCAATCTAACGTTTCTTTTGATGGAGGAAAATTGAATCCAAAACTTATCTTAGAGAAGCATTAGATTTGCACAGCATTAACGATCTGCAAACATTGCATGCTGATATTGCATGTTAGATAGTTTCAGTACTTGACTCTATATTAGTGCGAAGCCAGATCTGACACTGTGACACCAGGTAAACGTAGAAATTGCAAAACGCAAGAACTAGACTTCTGTACTGCGGAAAAATTAGTTTTCTCCTAACCGCTTCGTCTAAAGATAAAAAAAAAGAATTTCCGTGTTGTACTTCAGCTTGTACGAATATCATTCACCGAATAGAATCCAGAAGAAAAGTTTGGGCAAACCGGAATAAGTGGGGAGAAAAGCATCTACTAGTGAGCTGTAGTGGTGAATTGGCCGTAATGATACGTAACGTAGTTATGAATTGAAATCATAATGGCAAAAGTAAGGCTAAAATATTTAAGTTAACCAACGCTGTTTTTATAATGAAGTTCGAGGATCTCTCCATATCTTGAAATTTAGCCTTAATCTTGCTCGTCAGATACCAGTTGGTAACATTTTGGAATTTGGTGAATAAACCTGTTAGTATTTTATGAGGGTGTACGGTTTCACAAAAAAAATATTCAGAGGCAGTGCTTTATTTTTCATGGAAGAAGGTTGGCCAAACAAAAATTTGCCGATTACATGGACTGTTTATTAAAAATTGCAATTATTTCAAAGTATGACTAATATGTGAGAAATAGCAAGGCCGAGAAGTACAAACATCTAACATCTTCCGTAACGCATAAAGAATGGTTTCACTGTCAGTTAATGGTGTGTGTAAGGTTTTCAAGGAAATTTAGCCATTTTGGAGGGTTTGGGGAGAAAAACAATTAATTAAATAATTTTGACTTCGACAGCCTGGGTATACACATGGTAGAAAGGGGAGGGTAAACTATGTTCCTGCCTTAGTGCAGGTGGGTCAATCTAGGTTACTGCACTATTTAGTCACCCTTGCAAATGAGTGTGCATGTCAGTGACAAAATCAACATGCTAATCAGTTCTGCTGATAACACAGATTTCCTGTATCACATTTATCTTACCGATTGAGAAACTGCATTAGATAGAAGTTAAAGGAACACTATAGTCACCTAAATTACTTGAGCTAAATAAAGCAGTTTTAGTGTACAGATCATTCCCCTGCAATTTCACTGCTCAATTCACTGTCATTTAGGAGTTAAATCACTTTGTTTCTGTTTATGCAGCCCTAGCCACACCTCCCCTGGCTATGATTGACAGAGCCTGCATGAACAAAAAAAACTGGTTTCACTTTCAAACAGATGTAATTTACCTTAAATAATTGTATCTCAATCTCTAAATTGAACTTTAATCACATACAGGAGGCTCTTGCAAGCTATTAACATAGCAGGGGATGAGAAAATCTTAATTAAACAGAACTTGCAATAAAGAAAGCCTAAATAGGGCTCTCTTTACAGGAAGTGTTTATGGATGGCTGTGCAAGTCACATGCAGGGAGGTGTGACTAAGGTTCATAAACAAAGGGATTTAACTCCTAAATGGCAGAGGATTGAGCAGAGAGGCTGCAGGGGCATGTTCTATACACCAAAACTGCTTCATTAAGCTAAAGTTGTTCAGGTGACTATAGTGTCCCTTGAATTAATGCAATAGTTTTCATTAGTAATCAGGTTTTTCAAGCAGGTCGTTCTCAAGTACTGTGATTATACTATATTTATTAATGCAAACATTTGGCAATTATGGAACAAATTTGTTAATCATCGTGCAAACCAGGCAGTAGTTACAATAATCGGTGCAAAGTTTGCGCTTTGTGGAATATTCACTAAACAGTGAATTGTCGTGAATTTAAAACCAAATTACAAAAGCCAGGCAAAAAGTGCTGCTTTGAAAAAAATCCTCTAACTACACATCGCTAATCACGGCTTGGCTATTTCAAGCTTAAATAGTTAAATTCAGTTTTCAATTTACTATAATTTTCTGTTTAGTGTATAAACCCATGTGGCACAGAATTGTGTTTGTTACAACTTGAGAAATGTGTCCTGTGTTGTATATAGCCTTGTTCTCTATCAATAAAATTAAATTAAAAATCAAAACATGATACCCCTATCCAAATTTAGCTTGTTCTCAAAAGTTGCCAGGCTTTCAAAAGTCTGAACAAAGAGAAACATTTGGAAATGTTCGACCCAAATTTCATTACATAGCTTTGAATCCCATTTAAAAATAAACACACATGTAAACAATATACTACACAATTAAAATGCATGTTTTATTGATACTGCTAGACTGTGCCAGTATCAAAACATATAGCAAAAGCACTACATATTGAATATGAACTCAGCAGCTCTAATACATATTTTGCCAAACTGGTGTATATTTTAATGAGCAGATGTTCAAATCAGGATTAAACTCTGAATAAAATGTAAAGTTGACAGTATTGATCAATTTGATGGATTGGCATGCAATAAAGTATTATTTGCCTTTCAAATATTGGCTCAGAGTAACTTTGTTTTTTCTTCCGTATTTCTTAAATAACATAGGATTTCTGACTTTAGTTAGCAGGCAACATATTCAAATTTATGTTTACATGGCAAGTCTTCTCCTCCTGTACATTACATGATAATAATAAACGGAACACTCCCAGCACTGTAGCCACTGAAACCCCCTGTAGTGATTATAGTGCCATGTTGCCATATTACATTAAGTTGTCAAACCATTTCAGAATGCTTTGATAACTTACCTGGATCGCGCCTGGTGCCTTCCAGTGAACTAACTTCTCGGGCAAGTGAGCGATGCTTTGCACCACTGTGCTTAACTCAGTGGCTGAGCTTCCTACTGTAATGAAGGTGGTAGCAGATGATGGGCAGACCCCAGATAAGTTACTTAGTCTACTTAGTACACTATAACCACTACATCAAAATTATAAAAAAAAAATATAATATAATATATAATATTAAAATAAACTTAGAGACATTGTGTATATGTATATATATGTGTACATATATATATATATATATATACACAGTATATATTTTTTAATTACTAACTGTTTAAAACTTTATTAAACTTTCTAAAAGGCACTAGGCGGACAGCCTGTCATTCCAGGCAGGCCCCCTGCAGGCACTGCTGTGGATATCTATTCCGTTCATGTGGTCGCGACGTCATCGCGATCACATGGCCTGGGAGGGCTGGATGAGCCGCAGGGGGACTCCCTGGCCAGATGCCAGGTAAGTCCCCCCACTGCGATCGTCGGAGTCGTACCGCCAGCGATCAGGTAAGTGGGAAGGACAGCGTAGATGTACTATGCCGCCCGCCAGCGTTTAGGATGGGTCCCCAAGGATGGCATAGTATGCCGGCCGTTCTTAATGGGTTAATGCCCCTTTGTATATATGACATTACCTTATTGACCTCAGTAACTCCTGATTGACACTAGATATTGTTACCTAGTTTGTTGTCTATAACGATTACTAAATCTTTCTTATGTGTTTTCTCTAACTCAATGCCATTTAAGATGTAAGTTCTTTGTGCATTCTCCACCCCAACGTTCATAACTTTGCATTTATCTAGATTAAATTCCATTATTCGAAATTGAAAAAAGATTGGCATACCTTGCATTTTACGTACATTTCAGCTTGTATTTGAGAATTACTACATTGCACTTAGGATAGGAGATAAAATAAAATTACAGACTATACTGTGTACCTTAACTTACAATATTGCAAATATAATTTTCAATATAGCATACCCCTAAATACCATTTTTGTAACATACAGTTAGTGCTACTAAAATAGATACACACAGTTGGTCAAATGACACATACTCTGTAGGGATTTGTAGGGAAAGTGTTTACCTTGTTTTTTTTTTTTTTTTTTTTTTTTTTTTACAAATGCAGTTACCAAGACCTGTAATTTTTAATGTACAAGGCATTGCAGGCTGTTATTACATGGTGCAAAAATAGTGGATAGTATAATTTAATTTTTGATTAGATAGTTTACAGCCATACAGTGTAATAGTAAGACAACACATAAGATGAACAATCTATTTTTGTAAATAATATTGAGTACAAAAAGTCAGTGTCAGGCATCCTAGTAATAAGAGAGATGGGTCAGCAAATTGACATCTATCTAACAACAGGTCATGAATTGTGTGAGTGTTCCGGGCTTAACCTAAGAGGGTCAGGCAGTCAGAAACAAAACTAAGCACATGACGCAATGTAGGAAAGGGGCTATTGTAGCTACTGGTTTTAATGTAATGTAATGGGGCACTTACAACAATTTGTCAGGGTTATTTACTAAAGTGAGAATTCAAAGGGAATTTTAAATTCAAGATAAAAGTAGCCAAATTGGAAACCTCCTTTAAGCCAGATATTCTTCCATTTGGCTACTTTGGCCTTAACTTTGAAATGCACTTTGAATTCTCACTTTAGTGGAAAAACCCTGTAAATATTTTAGACTTGTGCATTTGTTTTTGACCGAATTGCAATTCACCTAAATTTAGGACAATCAGCTGACCGTCCACATTCCATAACTCAGAAGCGCCATATGGACGTATACCAGAAGAAATGAATGAGCATGTTCGTTTGTTTTGTGATTTGGTGTGTCATCCATTGCACCAAAAAAGAGATGATTGATGGAAAAAAAAGATGTGATTATCAAAGCTGAACTTATTCACAGATCAAGTGAGAATTGACCGGTAGGCAGCGAAAAGGAGGAGCTGCATATTTGTATATAATATATTTAAGAAATATATACTATATCAAAATATTAATACAGATTTTTAACTACTGTTGACTACTTCTTTTAACTTGATCTGTGACCCAAACGGTGGGAAAAGTATCCTATCAGTGTACTGCAAAATGTTTACATAATATTTAGATGAAAGGAACATTATAGGATCATGTATACTTGTTTGTGTTAAAACCACCACCATCTAGCTCTGTAAGGACAGAGTCTGCAAAAAAGGATGAATGAAGGAATGCTGGCAATGTCTCAATGATGTTTATTATTTTTTTTTAAATATTCAGGGAAAGAAGCAGAGGGTCAAATTAACTGACATAGAAATTATGTATAGCTGGGCTCAGAATTCCAAGGTCTGGGCTGCAAACCTCCTACTGCAATGTGACCACTGGCCCCCATATGACTTGCATACTCCATATTTGTAATTTTCTCTGCTATTCCAATAGAAAAGCATCAAAGGCTCAGGAAGTCAAAAAATGAAAGTACACTTTTTTAGTTATATTATTATTATTAGTTATGTAGCAAGAACGTATTCGGCAGCACTTTACAATATTATAAAAGGGGGATATTTCACTATAAATGAGACAATTACAAAATGATACAGGAACAATAGGTAAATGAAGACCCGGCTCAAACAAGCATACAGTATAAAGGTTATATCAACAACATACTCCTGTACAAGACCATGTGGGGTAAGGTACACTTGCCATTACTGAATTTCAATCACCAATGGCTAGTGCGGTTTGTAAATGTTGAACTCCCTGTATAATCATAAAACGTGTCGTATTTAGTTTGTACATCTTCAAATGAAGCATTTTACAGAATAAGGTGGTGGTGTTAATATTCTGATTGCCAGTGACCATGATTTGAAATCCAGATGTATTCTGATTGCCAGAAAGCATTGAGCAGCCTCTCAGGATAGTGTTTAGACTAGTTCGTTTATCATTCTGTCTTAAAATTGCATTATAACAAGCAACCTCATATATTTTACTTACATATTGAACTTATTTTAATATGTAACATATAATTTAAATGTTATAATATTTGAACAATAATATCCACATAAACAGCCCCTCGGGACTTGTTTGCTCAAATCCTATCTCACATTGCATCAAAAATAATATCCCTTTAGAAATGTCTGTATTAACCAAACCTAATCCAATGATTCGCCATCATTAATACGTATACTGTTAGCATCAGAGAGAATGACGTCTGTAAAAATTGAATTTTATCATGATTATGAAATGATTGAAGGGAAGAAATGGAAATGTACACCAATTTAGCAAAAAGGAACAATAAAATGTATTTACAAAAGTCTAAAAAGTAAGACAAAAACAGACAACGTCAGTACAATAGGCTAACCGATACGTGACTTTGTGACGTCTCCCTATGTGTTCGCTGTTGGCCTTTTTCAGCCTCGTGACCTAAGTTTCTGAATACACACTCAGTTGTTTTTTTATATTTATTTTTACAGGTCTGAACACAGCAAAGACAATGAACAAAATACCCAAGAACTAATGAAAAGTGCCTTGGAAACAAACAGGGAAAAGTTTAATATGTTTCTAGCATATTCCATTGTGAACAAAAAAAAAGATTTATTTTTACATATTGACAGAATACTATATTCCATAATTCCACTCACATACGTTTTATATGGTGTCTGCTTTAAATGCAAATGGATGTTGCGTGCAAGTGCAATGTAAGTACTACCACTTATTACAACACTTCAGGTTTGATCCATTATGTTGCCAAACTACATAAATGTGGGACCTATCTAAGGATTTGTTGCAATTTATTTGTAATATTTAAGTTCCTTTTTGTGTATCTAAAAGGTATACTAGGTTCTGCTTTGCAACACTGGCTTATGCAACAATAGCAATGTTTCGTTAAAATGATTTTTTTTTAAATCTGACTTCGATATAAGAATCACAGATTTCTCATTGAGTCTAATTCAATGTTTGCATGATAATTGCCTTGTTCATTGTCTGTTCGAGACAATGCAATTTTATGCGGAGAAAAGAGTGCTGCATACAGTTATACATGGTAGCGACATTTGTGAATAAGTGTAATGAAAATACAGGTTTATAAAACAGTTATATTCAGGATAGTGCCATTAGTTTTCTTGTACATTACATGTAAAAAAAACATTCCAACATGTGCAATATGTAAATAAGTGTAAATACGGTATACATAATAAAGTGTTTGGTATATATACATTAAATTGAGTTTTTTTTATTTAATTCTAATACAATAAATTGAGCTTTTTTTTGTTTATTTAACTGTTATACCTCTCTACATTACTGTTCAACACCAACTTTCCAGTTTATTTTATATTACATATTCTCTATTGCTTCTCATATACAAATGGCCTTTCTCAGATTCTTTACACTACTTTTTTTTTTCATTTATCATTCCATATACCACTTTATTCTTTAACGCCATCATTTTATGCACAAAGCAGTAACGGTAAATGCAGACAATTGCTACTTCTTCAAGATTGGTGTTAGAACCGTTACCCTACACTACACTGCTTAAAGGGACACTCCAGTGCCAGGAAAACAATCCATTTTCCTGGCACTGCAGGTCCCCTCTCCCTCCCACCACCCATCCCTGGTTGCTGAAGGGGTCAAAACCCCTTCAGTGACTTACCAGAGGCAGCGACGATGTCCCTCGCCACTGCTTCTTGGTCCGCCCACGCTCCTCCCCATCCCCACGTCATCCGGAGGGGGAGACAGAAGTGGTCTGGGTGCCTGGAGTGTCCCTTTAATTGACATTTCCATCCTGTTACTTATTTTATACTCTGTCATTAGTTTTCATCACCAAAACAGTCCTCATTCTTATATCCATTACACCATGTCATTATATGTATCTGTTTCTTAGCTTTTGTGCTCTTTTGCATCATCATGATGTCTATTTTGATTAGATCACACATACCATTACCTATACCAAAACCCTTCTTACTTGTCTGTGGTAGAGTAGAATGTCAATGTGATGCTTTCTTATCCACCTAATCTGAATGTGAACTTGGAAAATTCCAATAGAAGAATATTTCATATTAAATCAAAAAACATGTTGCTGTAAAAGACTCTATCAATTAATATAGGACTGAGTTAATATTCTGCAGCAGCATTTGTGGTTCTTACGGTTGCTCATCCCTTCTCCAACTCAACTAGGGAAACTTAATTTACATCCTATACACTCTGTCCTTTGTAAAACTCTCAAGGTCTATTGAATGTTTATGTATCATGTCTCATGTCTCATGGGGAATACTCTAAAAGGCATTATCCAGAAACTAATCCAAGATCAAGGTCTAGGTGGCAACACAGGACTGGAAAACACAATGCAAGGTCAGGTAGTAAGGTCATGAATCCAAGTATAACAAATAGTTAAAGTCCAGGAACATTGTACATAAGATGGAATCAAGTGTCAGGGTCATGGTCAATAGGTGGGTGTTATATATATATATATATATATATATATATACACATAGTAAAAATATTAGATGGAGTAGTGCATTGATGGAGAGGTGGAGTGATAAATTACCAGTAGTATCTTCTAATACTTTTGATTAGACTTACAGAATTTTGGAATGTCGAGCTTTTATTTAGGAGATCCTCTTGTTATCAAGTCTCAAGCATTTCTGAACAAAGCAACACATGAATCAAAACGTAGTTGTGAAACAGAGGTTAAAGCAACATAAAAACAGATAGCACACAAGTCTAATAAGGGTAGAAAAAAAAAAAGAGAAAACAGACTGTCTCTCCAAGATGTACAATGACCAGAAAGAGAGAGGAGAAAAAAAAAAGTTAGTACAAGATATATTAATTGAAAAGGGAGAGCCAAGGTGAGGTTTACTTACATGAACCTGTCCCTCGCAGGTACCACCACCCCTTTCTTGGTCTGTTTCTCTTCAGCTAAAGCACTAGGAGTTGACATGACTGCTTTACTCTTGCACATGCGCAAGAGTTCAGCATCCCACTATGAAGGGTCGCGGGATCCTCCACTGGTGACTGTTAGACTCTGTCCTGAATCGAATTTGTCTCTGTATATCTCTTGGCTGGGTTGAAATTCATGTTCCTCATGGCTCCACTAAACTTTCAAATGAATGTAGGAGTGTGTCCTTGTATGAACCCAAAATAATAATCAACACTTGCCATTAAAACATGTTCTGGAAGAAGTCTATACTGTCTATACTTCTGAATCATCTCTCACACCAGACCACTCGGTTTCCCATGCATAATAAATTAATCTTTATTTCCTCTATCATTAGGTTGTCAATGAACAGGTATAATTATCATGTCACCAGTTTTACTTGCGTTAACACCAAGGAGGAATTTTAGTTCCTTCTTTGCCATCCAAGATCAGTCCAATTCAAATTTGTTAACATCACGCTCACATCTTGCAGGGTTATTCACAAGTGAGAATTCAAAGTGAATTTCAAATTTAAGGCCAGAGTAGCTGATGTGAAAGCGTACTTTAGAGAATATTTGCAGTTTGTTTGTTTTGACATTAAATTTGAAATTCCTGTAGAATTCTCACTCTAGTGAATAACTCTGTTAGACTAACATCTCCCTCTACTTTCTGCAGGCCGGGATTGGGGTTAAAAATAGATAAATAAAATCCAGAGATCAGAAATAAGCAGCCTACTAGAGCAAGTACTGCCGTTTTAGAAACATTAATTGTAATCTAATTGTATTAACTGGACATTTCTCTTTTAATGAACACTATAGGCACCCAGACCCAAATACTCCAGATTTGTAATGCTGTACCCAACACAAATAATCATTTTCGATTTCCCAAAAGTAACCAGAAAGGGGAAAAAAAATGTAATTGATTAATTCTTTTCTCTCTTGATGAAATTAAATATCCACCTCAAATTAATTACTTTTAAATTTCTTTATCTCAGTTGTTCAAGATGATAATACACCACAGCTTTACCAATTCTTATACTGTTATCGTGACCCATAGTGTAGAATACTGCACCTTAACCAATAAAATAGGTGTCTGAAAGCAGCTCTTACGAAATTCTGTATTCCAAAGTAGACACTAAAATTACAGTGGATGCTGCTGAAGTCGGTCCCATGACAAGTCATGGTTGTCATTAGGTTTATGTACAGTAGACAAAGAGCAGGTCAGTTTTAACCAAGATATGTTCTAATAAACATTAACTTTGTATTCAAAATGATAATTGGAATAGATTTCATTGCAAATTAGCTCAAGTAGTAAAAAAGATGGTAAGTGGTGTAACGGAGCTCCCTGTAACCCGACTGGGTACCTCCGCCAAGGGCTGCTTCCTAGCTGGAGCAAGAGAAAAACCTCAGCGCCTCTGACCCACCAAGACGCCGTGGCTTGACTGGAGTCCTGGAGCCCCTCATCCTGAAGCAGGCTAGGAGACTAGCTCTATCCACTACCAGGGACTGGACAACACACAGTCCTGGGAGCTCTAGTCCTGGAACAAGCTGGAGCATGGATTGCCCTTTCCCCTCCCAGTAACTAGACAACACATAGTTCTGGGAGTACAACTGGAATATATTTTAATGGGACATGGTACAGCCAATTTATACACAGGCCCCCAGCAGGGGGTCTCCATACAATTACACACAAACTCCTCCCCTGTGCTTGGGAGATAATGGAGTCAGGAACTGTACACACTCAATCTTCTCCCAGGTACAGAAAAGCGTACAATTGTAAAACACCTCAAAAGTACATTTTTAATTTCAAAAGGGGTTCATATATTGTATAGAAGGTCAGACCTTACAACCCAAGTTCCTCTTTAAAGCTGGGACCCCAACAGAGCCACTCTGCAAGGTGTGAGAAGTCACACATAAGTGGCCTGGAAGTCTGGTTTATGTACAAACCAACTCACATCTGCCATGTGTCTTCATTGTCTCTTAGATGAAGGAATCCTTTGATATGTCAATGATCACCAGCTCTCAAGAACAAAACAAAACCCTGTGTTCCAATATCACATCCAAAAGAGACACCAATACCTATCCACAGATTAATATGCAAGGCTCAGTTTCATCATATCTAGAATGGGACAAACACAATCTTCCATTTATCACAATCCCATCAGATGGGTTTTATTGACCCAGGATTTCGATTACATTTACAAAACTGGCTAGAGGTATTTGGTTGAAATTTACACAGCTTAGTAGGGACCATATACAATCTAGGAGTAAGTTTAAGAAAGGTCTCCTGTATGTTAACACAATGAGTAAATTTTCTAAGTAGTTTGAAAGAATTTGTCCATGACTGGAAAGGAATCATTTTCCCTATTTCTTTTTCCCATTCTATGATAGATCTAAATTTTATATCCTGATTCAAAGAATATATAACTTTCCTAGTCTTGGAAAAAATATTTCCTTGTTGGCCCAATAAAAGTTTATCTAAAGGTGACTCATTTAATATTGGGACATTATGAAGAAAATCCAGTATTCTCATATATGCAAATAGTTCTTTGTTAGTGAGACCTGATCTTGATTGGATAATAGACACGTGCAATTAGTTTGAGCTGAAGTGGTCTGGGTGACTATAGTGTCCCTTTAACTTGTAGCATGTATGAGTTAAAGGGATTCTCCAGTGCCAGGAAACCGCAGGACCCTCTCTTTTTTTCTTAATCCTAAAGGATCTTCTAATATAGTTTTTTTTTTTTTAATTCTAGAAGTGTTCTTGATAATATGGGAACAATACAGATTAGCTGCCATAATGGATTTTTTCTTATTCTAATACAGAGATATATTCTTGCATTATGAACAACGGTTTATTGGTTTTGTGATTGTACCGAATAAAAATCCAAATGCAAAAATAAGATAATACAATTATCTTTAAAGTCCCTGCAGCATTTGCACAGTAAAGATGCAGAATACAGCCGATCACAGACAACGACAAGGATTATAGATTTCATATTATGTTATTCTCTCATTCTTGTTTATGGTCTCTGATCACAAACACTCTATAGAAAACATTTTGGTGTATATATAGTCCAGGTGACGTATACCTCCTTTTGGGAGGAGTGTGTGTGTTCAAACAAGGTGCTAAAGTCAAAATATAAATGGTAGCATCTCTAAACACTTGTGTGGAAATATCCTCGTCTCCACACCCAAAAAGTTCAGAAGTTGTAAAGTGGTGTAAGTGAAAAACCTACACCTATAAGTGGAGTGCTAAATTGTGGACAAAGTAAACTTACCCCCGTGTGGCTTAACGACCGTTGTATAGTCCAGTCTGACAGCATTCTTCACACACAATAAGTGGATCTATTGTACACATGCTGTACATTTTATGGTTTATTTCTCCTATGATGGAGGGAGACTTACTGCTGTTACAGGAAGGCAAGGATGGGAGATTTCTGCATTATAATCTGTGCAATGAGCATCAGTTGTAACGGAGTTTAGATTGTACCTTTATTGTATAATTTATAAAATAAAGACAATGCATTTGCTAAATTAAAACTTCTTTATTTTTCTGTTACATGAAAGATACTGTTGAAGTGAATTCCCCGTGGAAAACAATAATTGTGCATTTATTTAACATTATGGAGAGCATCACGGCATGACTCAAAATATTTACACATAGTTTGTAAAGAAGACTTTAATCCATGGTAAAATGAGACACTAAAAAAGGTGTACAACAGATATAGCAATCACATATCATTTCATTCATTTTTCAAGTACTTTTAAGGGAATACTAGGAGCATTTCTCCAAAAATGATTTACAGCATCTGACACACTGTTGGTAGACTGTCTCAAAATCGTCATCACTTCCCTGAAATACAAGTGATATATATATATATTTATTATGGAGAAGAGTGAGTACATATGAAAAAAGTTAATGTTCCAGCATTGAAAACTTACATAATAGGGATCCTCAATAATGAGTCGTTTTTGAGGGTCATAGCTTCCAAGGAGTTCGATTTTAGCTTTGCAGTTTTGAACTTGACTACATTTTTTTTTCAGGTCTCTGAAAGAAAGCAAGCATTCATGTAACCCTTATTTAATATTGCACTATTTCAGTGGCAAATAAAACAGTGGTTTGAATGATGAAGTGTAACCCTTATTTAATATTGCACTATTTCAGTGGCAAATAAAACAATGGTTTGAATGATGAAATGTAAGAGCAGAATTAAAGGGAATCTCCAGTTCCAGGAAAACGATCCTTTTCCTGGCACTGGAGGGTCCCTCTCCCTCCCACCCCCCCAATCCCCGGTTACTGAAAGGGTGAGAAAACCCCTTCAGTCACTTACCTGAGGCAGCGGCGATGTCCCTCGCCGCTGTCTCCTCCTCCGCCACGCTCCTCCTCTTCATTGCGTCAGCCGGTGGGAGAGACTGATCCCGCCCACGGAGAACTAATGCGCAATGCCGCGCATGCGCATAACGTCTCCCCATAGGAAAGCATTGAAAAATTATTTCAATGCTTTCCTATGGGGAAATGAGGGACGCTGGAGGTCCTCACACAGCGTGAGGACGTCCAGCGACGCTCTAGCACAGAAAACCTGTGCTATGAAGGAGGAAGTGACCACTAGTGGCTGTCTAGTAGACAGCCACTAGAGGTGGAGTTAACCCTGCAAGGTAATTATTGCAGTTTATAAAAAACTGCAATAATTACACTTGCAGGGTTAAGAGTAGTGGGAGTTGGCACCCAGACCACTCCAATGGGCAGAAGTGGTCTGGGTGCCTGGAGTGTCCCTTTAATCATTTTCATTTCATAAATAGGATCTTAAAGGGTTTGGTTTTCCACAAGATATATGGAGGGCAAGATCCACTTCAGATAATTGTTGAAATGTTTTCATTGGGATTGCTGTATCTCTCGTGCAGAGGGAACTTGCTGGCATTTTGGATCTTGACTGCCCGTATGGGTGGGACCAGTCTGATATGGTTCAGAGATGTTTCCTCTGTAATGGCACAAGATGAGCTAAAGCCAGCTTGAGAACGGAGCGGGGACCCACCGAAGGGCAGGCTATTTCAGCTGCTGCCCGTTGCGACCTGTTTTTTGCTCTTGAAATGTTTTACACTGTGTTGGAGACAATCCAGTAAAATCCATAGATATGGCTATGAGGTACATCCCATAATGCTTACAGTACAGTGGAATTTGTTGGACGATGTACTTCGTATAGATTGAAATCTACTGTTTTTGTTATGTGGTGCATAAGAATGTCAGATACACACAACTGTGCTACCACTTTAAAAACTACAACAGCAAATGTAAAGACACACTATATGCATTGTAAAACGGACACTGCTCTCTTTAGTCCTTTCAAGTCTACTGCATTTCTCAAGGAAGGCATTTTATAATGGCATCAGTTATCACAGCAATAGTTTTTGGGAGTTGTAGATTAACCAACAGCTCTGATAAGTAAAAAGTTGATAACTTAAGTTGTAGAAATGCCAACTATACTCATAAGGTATTGCAGAGTAAAAGTGTATTAGGGTAAATTCAGCAATTTGAAAACTATTAAAGGAACACTCCAGACCCCAAAACCACTTTAAATTGCTGAAGGGTTTTATGTGTGAAAAGTGTGTATTTTCAATAGAAAATTGAACATTTATACAATTCATCTTGTTACACCCCCTAGCTGTCAGTCAGCCTACCTGGTTGTTTAGCTCAGTGGAGCTAAACTCAAGAGGCAGCAATTGCTCAGAGCACCTGCCTTGCGACGACATATTATTGAGTTGCATTGGGAAGTTGGACAACCACATAAAGTCTGGACTTGTGGAAAGTGAAAGGACTTGCAAAAGACAGCAGACAATAGAACTACAACTTTTTCAAGCCGTTTTAGATATTGTGCTCGATATTTTATTTTTTGGGGGCAGTGGAGTGTCCCTTTAAGAGTATCCTAACAGGTTGGTCATTTATTGGGGTAGCTTTGACTTGCAGTGTATGTAACAAAACTGTGTTTTGTTTTCGTTTTTTTTGCAAAAATACTTGAGGTTGCTAAAAGAACAGCATACCTCTCAACACTGAGAAGCATGAAATTGGGAGAGGCATTGAGTGTGTCTGTAGTGGTATGTCAGTGATTCCAGTTGCATCACTGGAGGTTCCTAAAATGGGTGGTTGAACTTGGCATGGCAGCACATAAGCAGAGTGCTTGGGACGAGCTATAGGCATTTGCTTGATGCCCCAACAATACTTTGCATAACTTAAATGCATCTTGATGTGTGCATGCCATGATTATTACAGACATTTCCATGGTATCTCCAAATGCTGAACACCAGGGAATTAATACAAAGTTGTGGTACAGGAACCTGATGACCCTATGGTAGTTTGGAGGTAAGGAATTAAATAAATCCAAGTTAATATTAACACATTTTTCTCTGGTGGTTTCCTTCAAAAACGAAATGTCAGCCTATCCAAGAGCAGCAATGTACAGTGTGTGTGAGCAAAGAAAGAATTCACAAAAAATAAAAATGTAATGGTGCTGGGAGTCAACCATCAGACTGAGGAACATCCACGACAATCAAACCAACCAACCAACCAGAATGTGAAACTAACAGTGGGAAATGAAATAATAACACACACATACATAAAAGTTAATATTTAACGCATGTCAACGATTTTGAATTACTATCCATCTTTACATACCAACCTTAAATTACTTTCATCCATACACAGTATGTAGTCATAGGAGAGGAAGTCATCTCTAGTAATCTGATAAAAAAAAAATAAAAAAAAAAATATGAAATTAGTTATTACAACATTTTGCACACACAGATTTAATAAAATGATAGTAATTTTCATTCATAGGGGTTAAAAAGAAAATATTTTCAGAATAGATTCTAACTATACAAGTACAATTAACTTAGCTTATTGATATTAATAAATACTTTTAATAAATATCTGCACATTTATAACTAAATTAAAATACTTCCTGATTCAAACATGCTTCAGTAAGTCTAGGACGAGGAGAAGAGCATGACTTGTTTAAATAAAGGTAGATATGGTGCCTTCTCCCCTGTGTAAGCAGTACTGCCTTATTCACAACTTAAAGTGGAGAAACTGTTTTGGGTTTAGTCTGACGAGAGCAAGAAATCCACCATGCTGATTTCACAGCACAGTGCAGATCTCCAAATAAACCTGCACCTCAGAGCAGTGCTGAACAAACCAATAAAACAGAGATTCTACTGTAGGATCAGAGGTCACAAACTATTTGTGATATCCAACATATAAGCTACAAAGGAAGTGGGAAATGAAAAAGGGATGACAATGCCTCAAGGAGTCACTGGCATGCAGGGTTTCCTCAGCAAATCATTTATTTATATTTTTGTCAGTGCAAGTGTGTAACAAAAAGAAAAGGTGGGGGGGAGGCTTTTTTTAAGACTTAATATCTATAGCACTCTTAAATTATGTAAAGCATTTAGTCTAAATATTTTAACCTAATAACACACGATGACCTATAACAACAATCATTCATTCCATTCAAAAAACTCTTGCGGGAGAGAGGAAGGAGGTTGAACTGGAAATAATAAACTTCAGTTAGTGACAACATGAAATTATATGGCTCTTTATCTTTTCTCCCCATCCTTTATTCTTCTAAATTTCTGTCAGGATTTGTTGGGTTTTTTTTTGTTTTAATTTTTTACATTTTTTTTTTTGTGGTGCATCATGAATATTCTACAATGTTCAAGTATGCAAGAAAGTATACAAGAAAAGAGATAAACATAAAAATAAAAAAAGAAATGGGTGCATTTACATCCTATTGCACAATATGCATGTATCGTTTAACAAAATTATGCAGAACAGGGGACAACAGAACAGTAGTGTCAGCATTGCTTTACAATATTGATAGCAACCAGTGGTCTATTGACCCGGTGATGAGGAAAAACCAGTATATGTGGCAACATAGATCGCTGATAGGAGAACAATCAGTTGCTGGACAGCTTATATAATGATTAGGTCATGCTTAAAACATATAATGGTTTATAGGTGCACAACACGCTGGAGTGGTGAAGCCATAAGATTAGCCTGTAGTAGGCGTTGGTAGCAATGTGGAATATTCTTGATGGGTATCCTTATAAGGGAATGTGCACCAAGTGGGGAGGGGAGGTGGGGTTGGTGGTTTAATAGCAAACTAGATACCATGGAGCTTAAAGTCGAGAACGGAGTACGTACAGTGTGGCAAGTCTCATACGAGGAACTTGCCCAGATTTAAGTAAAACAAAGGATATTTTTGTTTTTTTATACCATGAAGACCGTATTTTCAGATGTTCCTTTAAACGCCATTCATTATTCAGAGAATTAAATTGTTTTTCAAACAACAGTTGTCCTCTTGGTTAATGACCAGTGCCCACGAAATAAGAACACTTACAAAACTAACATTTAATAGAATAGTATTAACTATGATTAAACACACTGTGATTATGCTATAGCATCTTTCAGACTCATTTTCTGATAACATTAATTTCAGAAAATTTCTTCATGAAAATTAACTGTAGCTGAAGGAACCAGTGAACTTTTATTTAACAAAAACAAAGCTCAAAGACATGCATTTAGACTGGGGATAAAAATGGCACAATTTGTACCAATAAGAACCCAGCATGGGAACTTCCAGGCTTCATCCAATAACATACAGGCTGCCCTAATTAGCAGATTGTCACTTACCGCTACCCTCAAATAAAAAAATGTAACTAAAATCAATAAAGAAGAACCACTATGTTGACAGTAAGACAGCCAGAGCAGACTGGTTGGGGTGCATGGTGACGCAGACAGCAAACCATCTTTAGATGTATCTGCAGTCTGTTGGTGATCTGTATATAAAAATCGGATAAGATACGAGTCTGTATCACCATGCTCAGATTGCATCCTATTAAAGAAAGTCAGAGGTCGTTTTAAAGCAATATATCTTTAGTCGTTCTCTGGTGCTTAAAACAGAACATCTCATTTCTCTGTATAAAAGCAATGTTTTGAGACGGAGTGTTATGCAGGTAAATTGTGTCCTTATTTTTCATTTCAACATTTCCAGTGTATTTAAAATCATAGAAGGAGATGATACGTAAAAGCATTCCACCGACATCAGGGAATGTCATGGTTTCTCAATGAGGTTTGCAGGATTACAGCAGGGCATATGACGATTTATAGGGCACTAAGAAAATATAAAAGTTGCACTGCCTCGATAAAAGGCTTTACATCTCATCTAACATTTTTGAAGAAAATAAAAATTAGATCAGAAAGTTTTAAGTTGTTGTAAAGTAAATAAACCACTCTTTACAGATTTGACAATATATTACAAAATAAGCTGTCCTATACCTGTCTTGCTCTATGAGTCGTTTCGGTAGCATGAGTTTTTAAGCAGTTTAGGGCCCTTGAATCTGGGGAGCAACCCACGTTCCAGTCAGAAGTAGCAGCGCTGTCTATCGACCACTGCAACACAAAACATAATTCATATACTTCAATTAAAGTATGAAATGGCGGCAACATACCTGCCTGGCAGTGTGGCTCATTGAGATGCCATGCTTCCTCATACAACTTTGGCCACGGTAATCAGGAGGATTTCCGATTTCATATGTAGAGGTGGCTGCACTGTCTACGCTCCACTAGGACGAAACAGTTTATTCATTAGTTTAAAATAATACAAATTTACACATTAGAAAATAGTGGGGTTTTTTTCTTTATTAAAACAGTTTTTAAAAGAAAACTTACTTATTACTCCGGATAAAGTATATACATTAAAAATACTTAATATCAATGTGATGGAACAAAGCATGTCAGCTGGCTTACATCCTTTCTACAATGCTGTGGTGGGAACGTGATAATAATTAAAGCTTGCATGAACTCCTATATAGCTTAGCACAGGGGTAGGCAACCTTTTAGCAGCACTGTGCCAAAATAGGATTGTGATGTCCCGAGATCACTTCCTCTATGTGCTGCAATGCATAAATTGAGGATTGTCCTTCACCACCTTTTCGTATTAGCAGATATCTGAAGTTTCACTGGGACTCCTGATAGGCCAGAGTCTGTTTGGCTCTAGCAGCCTTGAGACACACACAGACTGACAGAGAAAGAGACACACACACACACTAGCGAAGTTTAATTTATGAGAAATATACAATTCTTAAAGGTACACTATAGTCATCAGAAACACTACAGCTTAATATAGTTGTTTTGGTGCCTATAGCCTATCCCTGTAGCCTTTTCAATGAAAAGGCAGTGTTCACATTGCTGCCTAGTAGCACCTCTAGTGACAGTCACTCAGACGGCCACTAGAGAGTCCTGTGACAGTGCTGCAGAGTGCACAGTGTGCAGCACCTTTGTTCAGCGTCTCCACGCTCTGCACGGAGGTGCTGAATGTTACTCATAGAGAACATGCGTAATATCTTCCCAATGCTTTCCTACAGGAAAGCATTGATTTAGCTGAGATCTTAAATATGAATTAATCTCAGCCATGAAGGCAGGACAAGCTGCGGAAAACTGTCACGGCGTGGGAAAGAAGGGGAGTAAAAACACATACACTGACAGAGAGACGCACACACACAGAGACAGACACACAAATTGACATTTTCCATTTTAATCCACCCAGCCTCCCTATCTGGGAGAGCTGAGTGGACTTTCCCTGGGGTCCAGTGGGGCTGCTCGCTCCTCCTGTGTGCGAGGGAGCAGTAATATACCTGTAGCTCCTCTCTGCTCCCTGTAGTGATGATGGGGCCGGAATGACGTCATATTCTGGCTCCCAGCATCACTATACAGCGCGAGGGAGCAGACAGGAGCTACAGGAAGATTACTGCTCCCTCCAGCTCTGCCGCAGCCTGCCACCTGCACACAACCCAGGGCTGCCGCCGCCTGCACGCTCACTGAGCCAACCGGATCCATTGTACCTCCTCCATCCAGCCTTTGGCTAAATGGCTTCAAATTCCAGGCGCCAGGGCAACTTAATTTCCAGGAATTTCTTTTTCAGGAAGATAATAGAGACACAATGAACAAAGCAACATCATTATCTGCCTCAACTGATGCTACACAACTGAAGAAGCTACACAGGTTCCAGTTCAGCTACCCAAACAGTGAATGAATCAGAAATGTATCCCTATCTCATAATGTTAAAGAGAGAGAGAACAAAAAATAAAAAAAATAAAAAACAGACACAACATAGTTGTCATGGCAATTCCATAATAAAACATTTAGGGAAGTTTGCACATTCATTACTTAATCTTTCATGATAAAGACTGTTTGCCATTCCCAGAACAACTACATTTTCTATTTATGATCTCTTTAGTTGCTATCGTAAAATTCTTTTATAGGGATGTATTTATCAAATCAGACTGACAGACCAATGGGCAACTCATAGAAATATAGTCCTAAAAACATATAAAGATAAAAGGAGTTCATGTGTAATCTTACCGCCACGACTTTCTGGAGTACAAAAGATGCATTGACATTTGACACCACAAAAAAAAACCCACTATAATACATTATACGAAATATAAACACTGCCGTTTGTGAGAAATATTTGTCAGTCAGAATACCTCTAATGGCCGCCGGCCACTAAAAGCACATCATTCTGAAGACTTTCAATTATTAAAAGTCTTCACATTAAATATGTTAATGCTTCCTACAGGCTGGCTGCAGAGATTGCCTCACATGTGCTGTAAATTCTCAATGCTTCTCGATGAGAAGTACTTGCCTAGCCCCAGATCAGCAGTTAGGACAATTTCTGTAGAGAAGGAGCACATGCCAAGAGACCAGGATAGTGCTGGATCAAATGTGAGTTTTATTTCATTTCACAGTTTAAACAAGCAGAGGAACATTCTGTTATTAATACTTATATATAATGTTAGAGTGTTCCTTTAATATACATGTCCTATATTACTAAAAATACCGTATATACTCGAGTATAAGCCGAGTTTTTCAGCACATTTTTTGTGCTGAAAAAAACCAACTCGGCTTATACTCTAGTCAATAGTCTGTATTATGGCAATTTGCATTGCCATAATACAGACTGGGGCTGTCAGAGAGTTTACTTACCTCTCCTGCAGCTCCTGCCTCCTCCGCGCGGTCTGTGCAGCTCCCTCTGTCAGCTCCCACTGTAAGTCTCGTGAGAGCCGCGGCTCTCGCGAGACTTACACTGGGAGCTGACCGAGGTGCTGAACGGACCGGCGCAGAGGAGGAGGGAGCTGACAGGAGCTGCAGGAGAGGTAAGTAAACTCTCTGACAGCCCCCTCCTCCCCCCCACTGAACTACCAATGCCACTAGACCACCAGGGACCACCTGTATAAAGCAGGGAGGGGGGACGAAAAAAAATAAAATTAATAAATATTACTAATACAAAATACATATTAAAATAATAAAAAAAAATAATTAAATAAAATAAAATAATAAAAATAAATAAAAAATTACACACACACACTGCACTCACATACACTGCATTCATACACACACTGCACTCACATACACACACACACACACACGCTGCACTCACACACACACACACACACACACACACACACACACACACACACGCTGCACTCACACACACACACACGCTGCACTCACACACACACACACGCTGCACTCACACACACACACACGCTCCACTCATACACACACACGCTCCACTCATACACACACACGCTCCACTCATACACACACACACGCTCCACTCATACACACACACACGCTCCACTCATACACACACACGCTCCACTCATACACACACACGCTCCACTCATACACACACACGCTCCACTCATACACACACACGCTCCACTCATACACACACACGCTCCACTCATACACACACACGCTCCACTCATACACACACGCTGCACTCATACACACACGCTGCACTCATACACACACGCTGCACTCATACACACACGCTGCACTCATACACACACGCTGCACTCATACACACACGCTGCACTCATACACACACGCTGCACTCATACACACACGCTGCACTCATACACACACGCTGCATTCATACACACACGCTGCATTCATACACACACGCTGCATTCATACACACTGTAAATAAATATTCAATTAATATAATTTTTTTAGGATCTAATTTTATTTAGAAATTTACCAGTAGCTGCTGCATTTCCCACCCTAGTCTTATACTCGAGTCAATAAGTTTTCCCAGTTTTTTTGGGTAAAATTAGGGGCCTCGGCTTATATTCGGGTCGGCTTATACTCAAGTATATACGGTATATACATTATTATGCAAAGATTTTAGGCAGGTGCTTTTGAAATGGTAATAAATAACAAGATGCAAATTGAGTTAAAAGAAGCAAAATAAAAATTTCAAACGAATATTTGATGTGACCACCCTTTGCTTTAAAAATAAATAAATAAAATAAAAAACCCAGATTCAGTTCTTCTAGGTATGCACAAGTCAGGGATTTTGAAAGCATATAGTCAGGTGCATATTTAAAAATTATACCAAATGCTAATCAACAATGTAAAAGGTTACTAGCTGAACTTTAAAAATTTTCACTTTAAAAATTTCCAATTGTGCATTTCTAACTTTGTTCAACTCCCCAGTTTCCTGAAAAGCCAGAAAGACCACATCATAAAAATGATATCTACCCTACAGGTGTGTTGGCTTGGTGTGGTGGGTTGTTGCTATATATCCAATTTAAATACATATTCTGTACTTAAAAACTATTAGTCGCATGTACATCTTATGACACTCAGAGGATCTTAGCAGAAAAGGTCAATTACTTAAAATCATGCAATAAAGAAATTTTCAGTTGGCATGAATCAGTTTAGGGTTATGACAAAAAAACACTTTAAAAACTTATCTGAAGAAGAATCTGGAAATACTTGCTTTTAAATGGCAATTGCACATGTAAATAAAATCCAGTTAAATTCTTAGCTTAAAAAAGTAAAAATACAAAATTTTGGTTTGAGTGTTAATATTTGACATCTAGATCAGGGCAATCTAGACCAGAGCAAGTCAATTAATATGATCATGGTCACAGTGGGTCATGGAGCAGATTTACATAAATATGTCCGTAATTTGGCAAATTGGAGATTGTGGGACAGTGGGTCCCGATGAAAGGGTTACTCCAATCACCACTTCAGTGATTTGAAGTGGTTATGGTGCTTGAAGTTAGTATGTGTAGCAATTTAGCTTGAAAGGCTGCATGTACACAGTTTAACGACCTCTGTGCACCCCAGAGCCTTCCATTTGCTCGTCCTCCCTTACATCCCGTCCGTGAGGTGGTGTGACAACAACAGGGGAAAATACACAGAACATGACCTCAGCAATGGAACAGGTGTCAGTTATTGATAGAAATATATATATATATATATATATATATATATATATATATATATATATATATGTGTGTGTGTTGAGAAGAACATTCAGAATAAAATTTAATTTTTCATGTAGAAAGAAAGCCACGTGTTTTCTGTTATCTCTGCAAAAGTTGACTACTTTGAGGAGTCAAACATTAGATTTTGTTTAACGTAACTATTCAAAAACATTTTTTTTCTACATCTTTACTTTTTTTGTTCTTTGCTTAACCCCTTAAGGACCAAACTTCTGGAATAAAAGGGAATCATGACATGTCACACGTCATGTGTCCTTAAGGGGTTAAACATCAAAGTACAGACCCTAAACTGCATAAAATGGAGATGTTCTGGAGGTCTGTAGAAATTGTGTACGTATGTATTCATGCATATAACAAGACCTCCTTTCTCAACTGCTTAAACTGTCCATATTATCAAAGTCTATTTCGTCCAACCTGGACACGTACATGGAGTGGGATAGTGCAGCTAAGATGGAGGTGATCCATGGGTTCCAGTGGAGAGCCCTGGTTAACATGAAACCATTTCTAAAAGGTTTGATAATTAAACCTGTATACCAAGCTAGGAGGTCTCTGGGCAGCCACTACAACTTCACCAAGTAGGTTTTTCGAAGCTTCATGAAGGTGGAATTTTTGGCACTTTTGCCTTAAGGGTTGTTTTACTAAGAGAATTCAAAGAGGAATTTAAAACCAGAGAAGCTGAACTGAAAGCATAGTATAATCCAACCGCACCCAGCCCCCATCAGTTTGGCTAGTTTGACCTAAAAATGGGAAATGCATTTGAAAGCACCCTGAATTCTCACTTTAGTGAATAACTCTGTATAGATTTGTTCCACTGTAATGTAATGAATTATCTGATAGTCCACCAAGACATATTAAAATGACAGGTAGGGCTTCCTGCTGATACCCTGTATATAATATGATGTATGTATGTATGTATGTATGTATGTATGTATGTATGTATGTATGTATGTATGTATGTATATATATATATATATATAATTTTTTTTTTTTTTTTTTTTTTAAATAGGTCAAACTCCCCAAAATAAAACCAAACAGGAGAGGACACTAGGAGAGTCTAAATACTATAACCACAAGTTACCTGGTTTGACAAGCCTTCATCAGTAACCAGCTTCCGGAAAACAGCTTCAGCTATGGGCGAACGACAAATGTTTCCTAAAGAGAAAAAGTTGCAAGATTGCAATTGTTACAAAATCTTTGTTGGGACAGAATTCACAGAACTCAATATTAAAGTATGTCAATAGTGAAACCCACTGCTGTCTGATCAAAAATAATCACAGGACACAATATAATGCAATTACTAAATTTGGAGATTTGCTCCGGTCAGAACAGCAATTTGTCCATATTTGGCCCTCTGTGGCGACCGGTCAAATTTCTAAGCTTCAAAAAAAAAAAAAAAAAAAAAAAAGAAAAGGTGATACAGTGGGTCATATGTGTTGTGACCACTTGTATCGGTTGTTTGTTTTTGCTTTATTCTATCTATTGGGGTCAAGCCCCTAGAGAGCAGCTCAGGTGCAACCTACTGTCTTCTATTTGTATGTTTTTCTTGTTTCAGTACGTTCAATACCATAGTACCAATCAAGTGTATCATGGCCAGTTTTTCTATTTGATAAATCCAAGAGAGATATATGGTGTACAAATATTGATCAAGTTTTCTCAGATCAGGAAATCAGTAGCAGTCTTAGTGAAGATATCACCTCATCTTTTAATAATCTGACTAATTTATTTCAACAGATTAAAACAGGGTGGGAAATTGCATCCTTAGAAAACTACCTTAAAAAAAAATAAAAAAAAAATGAATAACTGGGGGGCGGAGCCAGCAGCCGCACAGACAGGACGTGTCTATCAGGAGCTCCGTTCAAGCTGGGGAAAAACAAGCTGTTTCTGCCCAATTTCCCCTTCTACACCAGCTCTACCAACTTCTTAAGACAATGGGGCGCAAAAGCAAAAAATACCGGACGGAAAAACACCCAAATACCGCCGATATCGGCAAACTTGTGGAGGCCGCAAGCATCCCTGAGACCTGTCATGGCACCGCTCTCCGACGCACCGTCCAGATCATCCAGTGAAGACTCACTATCCAACCTGGACATGATAGCGGAGACGCAGAGAGCAGGCAAGCCTAAGGCACAAAGCAACCCGCCAGTCACTGAAGACCGACTGAAAGCCCTCTTGGATGATTTAAGCCGACATATCGCGGCAGACATCAATTCCTTTAAAGAGGAAATACATGGGGTGTCGGTGAGACTACATGACACAGAAATCAGCACAGCAGCACACGAGGCCTGCATTAAAGGGAAACTCCAGTGCCAGAAAAACGATCCGTTTTTCTGGCACTGGAGGGTCCCTCTCCCTCCCACCCCCCAATCCCCGGTTACTGAAGGGGTGAAAACCCCTTCAGTGACTTACCTGGGACAGCGGCGATGTCCCTCGCCGCTGTCTCCGCCTCCGCGACGCTCCTCCTTGTGATTAAGTCGGCCGGTGGGCGAGACTAATCTCGCCCACCGGCCGAGGAGACCTAATGCGCATGCGCGGAAATGCCGCGCATGCGCATTACGTCTCCCCATAGGAAAGCATTGAAAAATCATTTCAATGCTTTCCTATGGGGTTTTGAGCGACGCTGGAGGTCCTCACACAGCGTGAGGACGTCCAGCGACGCTCTAGCACAGGAAACCTGTGCTAGAAACTAGGAAGTGACCTCTAGTGGCTGTCTAGTAGACAGCCACTAGAGGTGGAGTAAACCCTGCAATGTAATTATTGCAGTTTATGAAAAACTGCAATAATTACACTTGCAGGGTTAAGGGTAGTGGGAGTTGGCACCCAGACCACTCCAATGAGCAGAAGTGGTCTGGGTACCTGGAGTGTCCCTTTAACAGCCTTGAGAGCGAGCTGACTAAGACCAAGAACGATATGGGACATGGCCACTATCCGCCCTTTTGTCCCGGCTACCCAACGGAACAACACCGCTACCACCGAGACGACTTGAATGTCCTACACTACCACGCACTGCTTCCAGTACTACTTTTACCCAAGTTACTGTTTTATATGTTGCACTGTTTATTTGATCATTTGGTACATAAGCATGCACAATGTGTAGGCAGATAGCTGTCCCTGGAGACATGTCTCACCAAACCCTCACCCACTGGCTCTGGGGTATACGTACCCCTTTCTTTCTCCCCCCCCCCTCCCCAATCATCGACCTCAGCACTTAGTTATATGTTAAAAGGAGTGTTGCGCCTCTTATGCTTTAGCCACATATGTTAACATCGAATGGTAAGTTGTTTTTCTCTCTCTTTTTTTTTTTTTTTTTTTTAACAGGTTTTTAGTTAAAGGTCCCCCCCTCATTATTTTTAGGGTAAGGGGGGTAGGTAGGGAGATATTTTTGTGGGGGGGGGGGGGGGGAGGGGTGACTAGGGTCCCCCCCCTTTGTATTTAGGGCCCCCACCCACCGCTCAGGGGTGGGGGGACAGTAGGTCCCCCCCTTATTTTTAGTTTTAGGGCCCCCACCCACCGCTCAGGGGTGGGGGCCTGGGGGGGATAGTAGGTCCCCCCCCCTATTGTTATTTTTAGGGCCCCCACCCGCCACACAGGGGTGGGGGCCGGGGGGGGGACAGTAGGTCCCCCTTATTGTTAATTTTAGGGCCCCCACCCACTGCTCAGGGGTGGGGGCCAGGGGGGGGGGGGGGGGACAGTAGGTCCCCCCTTATTGTTAATGTGTGTGTGTGTGTGTGTGTGTGTGTGTGTGTGTGTGTGTGTATGCAAACACTATATATAGAGAAATCTCTATATATAGTGTTTGGAGTAGGAGGGGGGCGGACACACAGCGAGCTGAGCTGTCGCTCAACTCGCGAACGCGCATATACGCGGTAAAGCGCTGAGTGTCTTCATAGGGCGGCTGTCAATGCCGCTCTATGAAGAACGCGATTGGTGCAGCGCGAAGCCGCGCATGCGCACCACATCGCGATGACGCTTCTCTCAGAGAAGCGTCCTATTGGGCCCTGCGATTTCGTCATTTTGACGAAAAAGGGGGCGCGGCATGGCTGGGAGCTCGGCGCTGGAACGGAGTTAAGTTTTTAATATAAAAACACTCCGAAATTTTTTTTTATTAAATGAAAGTTCATATAAAAGCAAGAAGGAAGGCTGGGGGACCTGTCTTTCTTGCTTTTATATGTTGACTATAGAGTCCCTTTAAGAATGAAACCAACTTTGAATCTTTAGAAAATAAGCTCAAGAGTAACCTGGATAAATTCCAACAGAATATAAAAATACGCAAACATTCTAAATTTGTAAGAGATAGCAAAGATTTTAAAAGTGGAAACATCTATAGAAGGAATAGTAGAACTAGGAAAAGCTTTTCTGAGCTGATTTCAACATCAGAATATGAGACAAGCGGCTCAGAAAACATAAATTTTACTTACCGTAAATTTCTTTTTCCTGAAGATTAGAGGCAGTGCTTATACCACAGGGATTTCCAATCTGGAGGGAAAAAACAGGCAGGCAAATCTCCAAACATTTAAACCCTCCCCTAATTACCTCCTTTCCAATAAGTAGCAGCTCCTCCTGATCATACCCAGAAAATACATAAGCCAAATAGCTGCAAAATTACTGAGTTTATTAGAAAAAGGGGCGGGAATTGAAGCACTGCCTCTAATCTTCAGGAAAAAGAAATTTACGGTAAGTAAAATTTATGTTTTTCCCTTCAGATTAGAGGCAGTGCTTATACCACAGGGATATAATAAAGCAGATCCTGAGGGCGGGTTTCATTTCACTACTGCTTGAAGCACCTTGCGCCCAAAAGCTGCATCCTCCGAGGCCAATATGTCCAACTTGTAGTGTCTTGAGAACGTATGGAGAGAGGACCAAGTAGCAGCTGAACAAATCTGAGAAGGAGAAGCAGCTGCTCGCAGAGCCCATGACGTAGAAACAGCTCTAGTAGAATGGGCCTTTATAGGGCCTGCAATTTCCGTGCCACTCTTGGAATAAGCCAACAGAATACAATCCTTCAGCCATCTAGCCAGAGAACTCTTCGAAACCTTCATACCTTTTCTTGTGCCCTTGAACAAGACAAAAAGACTGTTATCCTTCCGGAAGGATTCCGTAGCTTTTAGATATTGCAAAAGACATCTCTTTACGTCTAGGCAGTGAAATTTACTTTCCAAGGCATTAGACGGATTCTGACAAAAGGTCGGCAAAACAACTTCTTGGTTGACATTCGAAACAGATAAAACTTTAGGGATGAATGAAGGATCGAGCTTTAGAACCACCTTGTCCTGATGAAAAACCAAAAAAGGAAAATTCGCCCGAAGAGCTTGGATCTCACATACTCTTTTAGCTGATGTAATAGCCACCAAAAAAAAACGGTTTTTAACGAAATAATCTTCAGGGAAGCTTCCTCCAATGGTTCAAAGGGTGGCTCACAAAGCGCGGAAAGGACCAAGTTTAGATCCCAGGGAGGACAGGTTTCCCTAACATAGGGCACCAAACGTGTCAGAGCTCTGAAGAACCTTGAAATCAGAATATTTGAGGCTAAGCATCTGAGGGAGAAGAAACTGATAGCAGAAACTTGTAATTTCAATGAAGCAGGTTTAAGACCTTTTGCAAATCCCATCTGAAGGAAACTTAGAATCTTCTGGATGGACGCGGAAACAGGGTTGACTTTAAACCTACAACACCACTGACAAAATATCTTCCAAATCCTAGCGTAGATCCTTGAAGTAGATTCCTTGTTAGTTGCCAACAAAATTTTTATAACTTCAGGATCCAGACCTTTACTCTCTAAAATCTGGAGTTCAGAAACCAGGCCGTCAATTGGAATCTCCGAAGGGTCGGAAGAGGCACCATGGCGTCCTCTAGTATTTCTCCCGAAAGAGGAAGCTTCCAAAAGGTGGCCCCTGGAAAGTTCAGAAGAACCGAGAACCAACTTCTTCTTGGCCACCAGGGAAGGATTAGGATAATCCTTACATTTTCCAGCTTTACTTTTTGAAGTATTCTGGGAATAAGAACTACTGGCGGGAAGATATATGCCAGGTTGAACTTCCATGGTACTGACAGGGCATCTATGATATCTGGCTTGTCTGCTGGATTTAGGGATGCAAAACGTCTTGTCTTCCTGTTTATTCTGGAGGCCATCAGGTCCATCTCCGGAACACCGAAGCGGTCTGTAATGAGCTTGAAAATTCTGCATGACAGGGACCAATCTGCTTGTTTCAAATGATGCCGGCTCAGGGCATCTGCCACCACATTGAATTTTCCTAAAATGTGAACTGCTGAGATCGACATAAGGTGAACTTCTGACCACAGCATGATCATTGAACAAAGACTTTCTAATTTTGTTGATCTTGTACCTCCCTGTTTGTTCAAATATGCCACTGTCGTTTGATTGTCTGAACGAATTTGAATATGTTGATCTTTGATGAGAAACTGAAATGCCAAGAGCGCCATCCATACGGCCTTTAATTCCCTGAAGTTCGAGGAATTTCTCATATCCTTCTCTTGCCAACACCCATGCTTCTTTATGTCTCCCAAATGGGCCCCCCAGCCCAGTGCAGAGGCGTCTGTTGTTATTATAGTGAAGGACTTCATCCGGAATGAAAGACCTGCGTGCAGGAATCGAGAAGAGGTCCACCTCTGCAGACTTCTCAAAGTTAGATTGTTGAACCTCATAAGCCCCTCTAGGCCGAGTTCCTGTCGATTCCAGACTTGCAGAATGTTTCTCTGTAGAGGTCTCATTCTGGCTTTTGCCCAACCGACTGCCGGGATTGAGGCTGTAAACAGACCCAGTAAGCACATGGCTTCTCTGATCGAAAACACACCTTTTTCTCTGAGGTTCCGGATTAAACGCTTGATCTTTAGTTTCTTCTCTTCTGGCAGGAATAACTTCATAGCGATAGAATCCAAAATTAGACCCAAGAACTGGATCCTTTGAACTGGCACTAGTTCCGATTTGTTGAAATTTATTAGCCAGCCATGATTTTCCAGCGATTTTATAGCTGTCCCCAGGTCTAACTGTAGCTGATCTTGGGACTCTGCAATCAACAGCCAGTCGTCCAAATAAGGAATGACAGCGATGCCCATACCTCTTAGAAAAGCTGAGACGACTACTAGAAGCTTTGTGAATACCCTGGGCGCTGATGACAGGCCGAAAGGCAGTGCTCTGAATTGGTAATGTCTGGTTACCGATTGGCAGCACACAGCAAACCTTAGAAGACTTTTGCTGGATTCTGCTATGGGTACATGAAGATAGGCATCTTTTAAATCCAGGGACGCAAACCAACTTTTTGGATGAATAAGCAGAGTAGCTGATTTTACTGTTTCCATGAGGAATTTCTTTTTGATAATCCGCCTGTTTACGGCTTTTAGGTCTAAAATGGGTCTGAACGATCCATCTGGTTTTGGCACCAAGAAAAGTCTTGAATAGGTGCCTCGATGTCTTTCCTTTAGAGGAACTTCTTCCACCACTCTTTTTTGTAACAGACTTGATACTTCTCGCATCAGAGAGAGTTCCATATCTAGAGAATGAACCTCTGAACAAAGAAACATTTTCTTTGGGGTTTGTGATAATTCTAGAGCGTATCCATCCTTTATCACTGCGAGGACCCAGCGATCTGATGTTGTCTTTTTCCAGTGATCTAGGAAGTGACTCAACCTTCCTCCCACAGGCCTGGCGTCATAATTTTTTATTTCTCTTGTCTGTAAATCTTTCCTTATTCCTATAATCAAAGGCTCTTTTATGTTGACCCCTGAAATAGGTTCTACGAAAGGAACTTCTAAATGTGGGAAGCGTCTCCGATTTCCGGCTTCGAAACTGCTTCCTATATGACTCTGGTAAAGCTTTCCTTCCTTCCTTCCTTCATCTGTTTTAACAACTCATCCAATTTCGAGCCGAACAGTCTTCCTGGTTCAAAAGCTAGTTCACACAGTGAATTTTTAGATGCCGCATCTGCTGACCAATTTCTAAGCCAAAGCGCTCTTCTGGCGACTGTTGAAATACCCATATTCTTGGCCGATAATTTCAGGCTTTCTGCAGAAGCATCTACTAAAAAAATCAGCTGCCATCTTGATATTTTTTAATAGTTTTACCGGGTCTTCCTTTGCTTCTCCCGTATAGACCTTTTCTAGCTCTTCCAACCAAAGTTTTTGGGCCTTGGCAACGGATGCCCCCGCAATCAAAGCTTTAGCTTGGGCTGCAGAAGAGATGAACAACTTTTTTAAGGAGGAGTCCATGCGTTTTTCCATGACATCCTTCAGCCCGCTTGAGTCTCCAATCGGTAATGTAGTCTTCTTACCTATTTGAGCAATAGGAACGTCCACTACAGGGACTGTATCCAGCTTACAGTCTTGTTCCGCTTCTATGGAAAAGAGAGTTTTAAAATGTTTA
Source organism: Pelobates fuscus (assembly GCF_036172605.1). Classification (NCBI taxonomy): domain Eukaryota; kingdom Metazoa; phylum Chordata; class Amphibia; order Anura; family Pelobatidae; genus Pelobates; species Pelobates fuscus. The sequence goes on from NC_086318.1 coordinate 65,828,162, forward strand.
GAAATAAACGGCTTGTGACTCGGGAATTTCCATTCTTTTAAAATCAACTCCTTAATCTGTGGGTGAAAAGGAAACATTTTGGACTTTTTCCCTGTTTCCTCAATTTCAAAAATGCACTGCACTTCTTTAATCAATTTCCCAATGGCTTCTTCTGGGAATGCAAATTCCTCATCTGATGAGTCACTACCTGAATTTTCGCCATAATCAGAACCACTAGTTCCTGAACTAGTATCGGAAACTTCCCAAGATCTCAGTCTTTTCTTAGCATGTTTTACAATCTGTGAATCCTGGGCAACCGAAGCCTGGACTGACTGTAATGCTGCCGACTGCATATCCACAAATGTTTGCTGCATACTTTGTTGCAACCAGCTGAGAAAAGTGGACATTTCTGTTCTTTTTGCTTCCTCTGAAGCTTCTTTTGAACACAATGAGCAAAGTTTCTTTTTACAACCATCTGGCATAGGTTGGCCACACACAGAGCACATTAAATGCTTGGCTTTAGATGTACATTTCCCCTTCTCAGCAACTTTATCCAAATTTTCAGGATTAGACATACTGGGAACAGAAAACAAGAAAGGGAAAATAATTAAAATTTTCTCCTTAAAGATTCAGGCTAAAACCATTTAAAATAAAAACTTAATCAGTCTTACCTTAAATGGCCTGAGAGTGTGTTGGAGGGCAGGTGAGAAACACACTTTGCAACCGTTCTGAGAGCTCCTGGCAAACAGAGGTTGCTGCTGGTAAATGCTCCTTTTAAGTCCTGTAACCAAACCAAAACGCCAAGTTCAAATTTGGCGCCTGAATCAAGGTTCGCATTGCGCATGTGCATAGCGCTCTGCGACTCCCTGGTGGAACGCAACGCAACCTGTGCGTGCGTTCCACCGACAGGACCTCCCAGCCGACGCACGCCTGCGTCCTTCGTCAGACCGGCACGGCAAGAGACGGCATAATAAAAAATCAGGGACCACGTGTGAAAGGCTACTTACCCGGACATAAAGGAAGCAGAGCCTCCCGAGCCTCAGCCCTTCTCACCTGCTTCCTGGAGAACCTCCTGTCTAACCTCCCCTGCCGAAGGCAGGCAAAGAACTGGGTATGATCAGGAGGAGCTGCTACTTATTGGAAAGGAGGTAATTAGGGGAGGGTTTAAATGTTTGGAGATTTGCCTGCTTGTTTTTTCCCTCCAGATTGGAAATCCCTGTGGTATAAGCACTGCCTCTAATCTGAAGGGAAAACATACTCTAATAAGACAGGCACCACAAGTACTGATGAGCGCAATACCAGAAGTATCCTAAAACAGGGGTATCTTTTTTAGGACATCCGAATATGGAGGACAATGTAGCCCCCCCCCCCCAGACACGGCGTTGATCCAGACCCCCACATTACAGAAGGAAACGGCACTAGTGCAAGATAAAAATCAGATCATCAACCTCTCTTCACACATTCTTACTAAACCAGAAATGCAAGTATTACAATGTGGTCTGTCCTTAATTCCACTTTCTGACAAGTTTAACTGGACGAAGGACATACACCTATTTGCAAGGAAACTTACACTCCATAAGTTCCATCGCATTAGAGAAGAAAAAAGAGCTTACAGCCCTCGGATATTGGCATACTAGACACACTTGTGGACCTTTTGTCCAGTAATGACATATCTATGAACCCACAACCTCCCTTTACACAACTTAAGAAGAAAAGCATGTTTACTCCACACCTTGCAGAATTCAAATACATTGACTTATTTGTAAAATTAACCTGCAGTGAGATAGAGAAACTGAATAAAAATGATCTTGGGATGCAACCCTACAGTAATATCACACCGCAAGAGAAAACATCCCTTAAACAACTGCAAGGGATGGAAGACCTCATCTTTAAGCCCTAAGACAGATTATATCCATGGTACAGCGACTAATTGAGGACAAAGATACCTACCAAATATTAAGTGGAGACCCCACTAAAAAATACTTTAGATGAAGCCTTTTCACTTACTGATTTCTAAAGATGAATACATTTTTATGCTCATAAAAAAAAAAAAAAATCACGTAATTGCCACGTTTTACTCACTACCAAAAGTACACAAACAGCAGCCTGTACTTAGTGGTAGACCTAATCTAACCCAGAATGTGAGCATATATGTAGACCAGATCTTAAGAAAAACAAAGTCACTGACCTTCCCTCCTACCCGAGAGATAACAAGCACATCCTAAACATCATAGATGGAATATAGCTTCCCGATAACGCTATCTTATGCAGTCTGGATGTTGGGAGCTTGTATAGCTCTATTCCACATGAAGTGGGTTTGGCACATCTAAAATCCTTTCTGGACATATGTCCAACAGCCTCAAAAAGACAATGAATTTGTTCAGGATTTGATGCGTTTTATTCTCACGCACAATTACTTCATCTTCCAAGGGAAATACTACCACCGGGTGAGAGGAACAGCTATGGGGATAGATTGCATATATCATGAATTTGTATTTTGAACATCAGTTACATGAACTATATAATGTACTTCCCCTTTAAGATATGGGATATGGGGACCTCATGAACACATATCCGGATACCAGTAATATGCATCTGATAATGTAGTTTGGGTTTTATATGGATTGGTTCCAGTTTAGGGGACACCCAATAGACCATGGCATATTCCCGATACGTGTGGGATTAGACAGACCGGGGTTACATATATATCGTAGGCATTATTGGAAGAGTGACTACTGTAACACACAACCTCTGTACACCAATGAGTGGAACTGAGCCTGTAACTCACCCAATGTTACGTACTTGCTAATGGAGTTATGGTCCTTTAGGACTACTCTTATATTGGTTCGCAACAATGGGAATAGAGAAATACTCCTGATCGTGAATCTTCACGATCATTCTTCACACTCACATTAAACGGTAATACTGGAATCATTCATCGGACACTTCATACATTACTGACCCATTTGGGATGTCTTGGAGTGATGTGAATGTGACCCACTATCATAGCTCCTTCCATGGGAGGTCTCCTACTATGGAGCATTATTAATTTGCAGGGAAGGATTGATGGATTATCCACCCACATTATGCTCATTGAAGAATCTGGCGAGACACAACCTTTCTTAACTCCGCCCAGTATACACCACATGGGGTGGAACAAATGTCCCCTGTGCCATGCAGTCTGGGCCACCAATGGGTGAAGAGTCTAATAGACTGGAGAAATATGTGGTGCCTTTCAGGTGTCGGACACATTTGCTCCCACCATCTCTGTACATCCTATTGGCTGAATGTAGACACACATTATGGGGTCCTAGGGTACATAAGCAAGTCTTTATTTAGAAGTTTGTTTGCCCCCAGATGAAGGTGCGTCTTATACAGCACCGAAACGCACGTCGGGCCTTTGTTTTTTTCTGGGCTATGGGCACTTGACACGCCCCTTTGTTTGCCTCACATGGTTTTTGTTTAGTATGTGGTTATGATTTTTTCTTTACCCTTTCACTGCTCCTACCCCAGTCTAGTCAGCTTAACAGGGAGAGAGGCTGTATAATTAATCTCTACTGCTCGCTTTTCTAGACTCTATAGACAGACTGGATACATGGTATGAGGATTTATTCTTTGAGTATATAACATGAGACTAAATATCAGGGGAATGTTATTTGTACTTTTATTAACATCAATTTAACTACGTAGATCTCCAGGTGATACAGTGAGTCATATGGATTGTGACCACTTGTATCAGTTGTTTGTTTTTGCATCTATTGGGGTCAAGCCCCTGGAGTCTCGACCTGGTACCATTAGATAGTCGTTCACAGCTGGGCGCTTTACTTTTGCTATAGCAGCTCAGGTGCGACCTACTGTCTTCTATTTGTATGTTTTTCTTATTATTAAAAATAGAACCTAGAACATGGGAGGTGATTTCTCAGGTGAAATCAAAAAGCCTACCAAGCCATGCGAAAACTCTAATCACCCTCAGACAGCCACATAGGGATACAATGATATCTCTAGCACTGCAGATTCCAGCCTAGTAATCCAGTATTTTTTTTATTAAAATTACGACCTTGGAGCATGGGAGGCTCTCAGAGGAAATTAAAAGCAATTGCAAGTCATGCGAAGACTCTAATCACCCTCAGACAGCCACATAGGGATACCATTACCATCTCTCCATGTCTGCAGCTGCCAGCCTTGCCATGCAGTGTTCCACTGGGCCCTTTCCATATTACAATACTGTACATGGTAATAACAGGGAATATTGGACTTCACGACATCTAACCAACAAACCGCGACAGCTTTCTACCTCCTGCCTCGTATCCCCAGACACCGTCACTCACCCAGGCAGACAAACAGCACGGACTTGTTACTGGTGGCTGCCATGACCGCTCACACTGCGTGCGCCCCGTCTGATCACAGCCTCTGCGCGACACGAAGCGCCCTGCTTTACGGTAAAAACGTGTCACTTTACGGCACACGGCTGGCCGAGCGGGCGGCTCGCCTGACAGACGCGGAAGTGGTATCCCTCCGCGCGTGTAGTGTCCGGTGGCCTGACCCTCCCTGTGGCGGCGGTGCACACTGTGTCATTAACATTCTGCGAGTAATAGTGCGAGCGTCGCCTAGTAACAGTATAATATGTGTGGGGGAGGGAGATAGACAGGTGTGACCTCCTCCTCCCTCATTACCTGAGTGTAGGGTGTGGTGTGACCATAAGGAAGCAGGAATGAGAGCACACTCTGCTCTACCCCCCAGTCACTAGAGAGAGGAGGGAGCTGTGAGTGAGGACTCAACAAGTGAGTGATCCACACTGAGCTCTGGGCTGTCCCAGGAGTGCTGTCATGGCTGGGGGGAGGTGGGCAGTGATTGCTGCATGGTGGCTCTGATCTGGAAACACCTGCTATGAGATGTCAAAACAGGAATCCTGCTCCTCAGCTGCTGGAGAGCCATGCAAAGCATCATGGGAGATGTAGTTCTACAACAGCTGGGGAATCTTCTTCCCTTTTTTGACTACTATGTACCCTGTTACAAAACATCATTCTGTGTATGTGCTGTCATGGCTGAGCAGTATTCACTGTAATGGATGGAGGCTGGGTCTGTCCTGCAATATTTCCATGTAGTGTTGTTATTGTTATTATTATTATTATTGTCTGTAAATCTGTGAAAATATATGCACACAATGGTATTTCACATATTTATGTTGGATCTATTCTTGAAATATCACCATCTTCTAGTTTTATATGAAACACAACTTATCTATTCAATATTTGACAGTTCAATGTGTTTACAACAAAACAATCACATTTGTATTTGCATATATACTGGAAATATTACTATATGATATATTTTAAACAGTGTAATTGGTGGCTTGGTTGTGATTTAAAAAAATATATATTATTATTATTATTATTATTATTGCCATTTATATAGCGGCAACAGATTCTGTAGCGCTTTACAATATTATGAGAGGAGGGATTTAACTATAAATAGGACAATTACAAGAAAGCTTACAGGAACGATAGATTGAAGAGGACCTTGCTCAAACTAGCTTATAGGCTATAGGAGGTGGGGTATAAAACACATTAGGACAGGAAATATCAATCAAATAAGGTGGGAGTGAAGCAGAGCTGGAGGAGAGAGTAGAGTGCTGCCCTTTAGGAGAGGGCAAGAGACAGGTATGTAAGGTAGAGGTTACTCTGGGAGGCCATAAGCTTTCCTAAAGAGATGGGTTTTAAGGCACTTCTTAAACGATTGAAGACTAGGGGAGAGTCTGATGGCGGTAGGCAGGCTATTCCATAGGAAGGGAGTCCCCCGCGAGAAGTCCTGCAAGCGTGCGTTGGCCTTACGGGTACGAGCAACGGACAGGAGAAAGTCACGGGCAGAGTGGAGAGACCGAGAATGGGAATACCTATGGATCTGTGAAGAGATATGAGGGGCTAGAATTGTTCAGTGCTTTATAGGTATGGGTTAGCACTTTGAATTGACTACTATAGGATACACAAAGCCAATGTATGGTCTGACAGAGAGGTGAGGTGTGAGAGGACCGACTAGAGAGGAAAATCAGGCTGGCGTCAGCATTCATTACAGACTGTAGCTGGGCAAAATGGCTTTTGGGAAGACCAATTAGGAGAGGGTTACAATAATCCATGCAGGAAATTACTAGAGCATGGACAAGCTCCTTGGTAGCATCTTGCGTTAGAAAGGTGCGGATGTGGGCTATGTTTTTAAGATGGAATCTACAGGATTTGGCAACATACTGGATGTGAGGCTCAAAGGTGAGGCCAGAATCAAGTATGACGCCAAGTCAGCGCGCTTGCAAGGGTGGACTTATGTGGATACCACTAACTTGAAGGGAGAGCGAAAGAGGAGGATCAGTATTAGGAGGAGGAAAGACAAGGAGCTCAGTTTTAGAGAGATTGCGTTCCAGAAAGCAGGAGGACATCCAGTCAGAGATGGAAGAAAGGCAAGCAGTGACACGTTGCAGGACGGCAGAGAGGGGTCTGGGTAGGAGAGATATATCTGGGTGTCATTAGCTTACAGGTGGTAGTGGAATCCAAATGAGGTAATAACTTTGCCAAGAGAGGCAGTATAAAGTGAAAATAGAAGGGGACCAAGGACAGAGCCTTGGGGGACTCAAACCGAGACAGGACGAGGGGAGGAGGTATCATTAGAAAAGGAGACACTGAATGAGCGCTGGGAGAGATAAGAGGAAAACCATGAGTGGACGGAGTCACAGAGACCGAGTGATTGAAGAGTTTGAAGAAGAAGAACATGATCAACGGTGTCAAAGACAGCGGAGAGGTCAAGAATTAGTATGGAGTAGTGACCTTTGGATTTAGCTGCGATTAGGTCATTGGTAACTTTTAAGAGCAGTCTCAGTAGAGTGGAGAGGGCGGAAGCCAGATTGTAGAGGGCCAAGGAGAGAGTTGGAATTGAGGAAGTGAGACATACAGGTAAAGTCAAGTCTTTCCAGAAGCTTTGAAGAAAAGGCAGCAGGGACATGGGACGATAGTTAGAGGGGGAGGACGAGTTAAGAGATGGGATTTTTTCAGGATAGGTACTACAGTAAGGTCAGCAGGGACAACGCTAGCAGAGAGAGAGCAGTTGAAGATGTGTGTTAAGGAAGGCACCAGACAACGGGAGAGAGATCTGATAAGGTGAGATGGGACAGGATCAAGCGTGCAAGTGGTGGGGCGAGAGGAAAGGAGAAGCGCAGCCACCTCTTGTTCAGTAGCCGGGGAGAAAGCCTGAAGTGTAAGAAAGGCATGTTCTACATGTGGTTGAGAAAGCGAACGTCAAGGTGGGGAGAGTTCTTTCCTTAGCTATTCAATCTTGTCGGTAAAGTAGCAGGCAAAGCAATCGGCTGTAAGGTTAGTTTGGGGGGTTGCCACAGCAGGGCGAAGAAGAGAGTTAAAGGTGTCAAAGAGACGCCTGGGATTGCGGGAGCATGAACTAATGAGAGAGGAAAACTATGACTGTTTGGTGACAGCCAGCGCTGCGCTGTATGAACACAATATGAATCTATAATGGAGATGGTCTGACTGGGTGCGAGACTTCCTCCAGAAGCGTTCAGCACAACGGGAGCATCTTTGCAGGTAGCGTGTTGATTTAGTATGTCTCGGTTGGGGGGCGTGTTCTCCTCAAGGTGGTTGTTTGGAGCGGGGCTGCAGCGTTCAAGGCAGAGGTGAGGGTAGTGTTATATGTGGAGATGGTCAGTGAGAGACAGGAGAGGGAAGGCATGGATAGTAGTTGTGAATCAATATCAGCTGACAGCTGCTGGAGGTCAATAGAATTAAGGTTCCTCCTGAGTTGAGGGCGGTTAGGCTAAGGTTGTTGGGTGAGGGGGTACTTGAGAGCAAATGATAAGAGATGCTAATCAGAGAGAGGAAATGGAGTGTTGCAGATATTAGATACTGTACATGCACAAGAGAAAATGAGGTTGAGGGTATTGCCAGCTATATGGGTGGGAGAATTAGCCCACTGCAATAGCCCGAGGGCGGAAGTAATTGAAAGTAGTTTAGAGGCTGCTGAGGTCAAAGGTGGATTAATGGGAATATTGAAGTCCCTGAGAATTAGGGATGGAATATTAGAAGAGAGGAAGTAGGTGTGGCAAACCTAGCCACTTCTGGACTATAATTACTAAAGGTTGTCCGTAGGCTGAATGTGTACTGTGTATTTTTAACTGTGTATGTGATGCATTATGGCCGTTTGCATGCTGGCAGCCGTACGCTGCCAGCATACAAACCCTTTCGTTCGACGAAACCCGGCTATCCCGGCCGTTCGCCATACGAATGCGGGCTCCCCAGGTAGACCACCCACTCACAAGTCGTGTGGCACCAATTAACCGATTGCAACAATGTTGCAATCGGTAATTAAGGGCTCTCCTAGGTGGCCGTCGTTTGGCTACCGACCATGCGGCCGTCGGCCATCTTGGATCCTTTGTCTCTGCAGCGGTGTTCGGTCGTCGAGAGCCTGGAACTGTAAACGGCTACTCAATGATCCGAACACCGCTGGACTTCCAGAGCGTTCGGGAGTTCCGCGTTCGGTACATTCTGTTCCCCATCGAGGTTCGGTACTTTTAAACCGAACTCGATGTTTTAATGTATTTAGTGCGGCGTTCGGTTAGTTTAGCTGGGATCGGAGCGGTATTCTCACGAAATGTGCCCGCCGACCCCAGCTATCTACCGAACGGTCATTCGTCTAAAAGCGAGTAAAATTGTGGAAAATATAGATTTCTGTGTAAATTGCCGGTTTTGCTGCACGAGGGGATAATCCACTTAATCGTCCATTTTAGTGGGAGTATCCCTCTCGTGCAGCAATGCCTGTTGGGATAATCATGCTGCCTGATGGGAGAAATCCCCTGTAACATCTGTAAGGAAACCCCTTGCAAGGGGAACTGCATAAATATGGAAGTCTGTGAATAAAGCAAGTTAGTTGACTCCCAGACTGTGTTTCGTCCGGTTATTGGGAGGATTGGGGAACTTGTCTTACTTTTCAGCGCTGACTGTGGATGTACCTGTGTAACCAGCGGATATCGGGGATTTTACTATTGCCCTCCGCTACAATTGGTGGCAAGCGACGGGATCCGAACTTACAGCCGAAAGCGCAATTCGTGCAAATTGCAACTGCCGAATGAGAAAAGGGAATGGCAAGCAGAACCCAACGAAAGAACCGACTGCCGAAGTGAATGGAGACGGAGTACTCTAAACTAAAGAAACAGACATTAAAGGAACTACTGGAAGCCAGGGGTAAAGTAGCCAGCAGCAAAACCAAGGCGGTACTAATTGCCGTGCTGATGGAGGGAGACCAAGCCCGCAGCGCTACACCCCCAGCAGTCATGGAAGAAACGCTCTATGAAAGAGAGATGAGGACCAGGCTAGCATTTTTGCCGCAGCCTATATCGGAGGCCATGATGCATATGGTGATGGCAAATGTGCAGGAATACGTAATGGCACACAGCCCGCAGCACACCTTGACTCGAACCGAGTCCAACACAGGGTCCCTCTACAACCCGGTAAAGCCCAAGATCCCGTACCAGGCCTTCAAAGCCTTTTGCGAGGAAAAAGATGAGATCGATGGGTACTTGCAGGACTTTGAAAGACTGTGTGATCTACATGAGTTAGAGCGGACAGTATGGGTGCAACTGCTAGCAAGCAAGCTAGCAGGTCGGGCAGCCGAAGCTTACCGTGCTGTGCCCAGTGAGGACAGCAAAGATTATGAAAAAGTAAAGCGCGCAATCTTGGAGAGGTATGCCATTACCCCAGAGGCATACCGGCGCAAGTTCAGACACTTACGCAAACCAGAGCGAGATTCGCACGCAGAATGGGCACACAAACTGGATCAAACCTCCCAAGGGTGGATACAGGCCAGCAAAGCCACCACCATGGAGGAATTGCGTCAGCTGATGTTGCTGGAGCAGTTTTTTAATGGACTATCCCCGGAGACACAAGAATGGGTGCGGGACAGGAAACCCCTTACCCTAACTGAAGCAGCTAGATTGGCCGACCAACACTTCGATGCACGGAGGCACCAGGGACCTGTAGCCAAAAGCTACTCCCGACCCACATGACTACCTAGCGCTACACCACCTCCAGCGCCCACAGCCGCCCGTTCCATCCTTCACCAGGGAATGTACCTCCACCTTCCAGATACAACGGGCGGGCCAACATCCAGTGCCACTCCTGTAAACAATGGGGGCATATGGCCCGAGAATGTACCCAAAATCGTGGCAAGCCCACCTGGAATCAGGGGCGTCCAAACCCAGTACCCAGGGCGGCTGCTCACCATTACCAGAGGGAACCAGCCACTCAGGAGTTGTGGAGTGTTCATGCGGAGGAACCCCTGGGTATATTACATGAGGTAATGTCGGTCCGAGCCACCGATAACCGGCAGCATCACCGGCAGCTGGTAACTCTTGAGGGGAACGAGGTTCAGGGACTGCGGGATTCGGGAGCTACCTTAACCCTGATAGCACCCCATTTGGTATCTGAGGGCACGCATACGGGCGGATCTGTGGCCGTTCGGGTAGCCGGGGGAGCTGTATACCGACTACCCACGGCGAAAGTACATTTGAACTGGGGTGCGGGAGAGGGGACAGTAGAAGTGGGACTAATGCAGAACTTACCAGCAGATGTTGTTCTAGGGAATGATTTGGGTCAGATGACCTCTGCCTTTGTTCCACAGGCTCCCTACCAGGAAGCCCATCCAGTAACTACACGGCAGCAGGCTCGCACCACGGCTACACCGATACACTCTGAGGCTCAGGTAAGAGACCATAACCCCCACCCGACTCCCATGTCTTGGGATACCCCGACTACCTTTGTGACCGAAGTACAGACCGACCCCACCTTACAAGTATATAGGGACCGGGCACAAGCTGACCAGGCAGGGCTAGAGGGGGAGCGATATACGTGGGAGAAAGGGTTATTATACCGTGGCACGGCAAAAGATGTGGGGGGGTCTGTCACCTTGACCAATAAACAGTTAGTGGTACCGCGGAAATATAGGCAGGAGCTGCTTAGAATCGCGCATGATATCCCCTTGTCAGGACACCTAGGGATGACCCGCACCCGATATCGCTTAACGCATGCGTTTTTCTGGCCCGGGATTTCTCAGGACGTGCGCCAGTATTGCACCTCCTGCGACGTCTGCCAGCGAGTAGGTAAACGGCAGGATCGCCACAAGGCCAAGTTATGTCCCCTACCCATTATTGCCGAGCCCTTCAGCAGGGTAGCTGTAGACATAGTAGGGCCCCTGCCAAAACCCAGTCCCTCTGGCAAAAAGTACATTTTAACAGTAGTAGACTACGCCACCAGGTACCCCGAGGCTGTGGCCCTCACTAACATTCATGCTGAGACCGTAGCTGAAGCCTTGATGAAAGTGTTTTCCAGGGTAGCGTTTCCCCAAGAAATAATATCAGACCGGGGCACCCAATTTACTGCCGAGGTCACCCAACATATGTGGAAGGTATGTGGCATTAAGCCAATAGTCAATTCTGCCTACCATCCCCAGTCCAATGGACTATGTGAGAGGTTCAACGGGACGCTGAAGCAGATGCTTCGGACGTTCGGGGAAACACACAAAGATTGGGAGAGGTTCCTGCCTCACTTACTCTTTGCGTTTAGAGAGGTCCCCCAGGAGTCGACCGGATTCTCCCCGTTTGAACTACTGTTTGGAAGGAGGGTGCGAGGACCCCTGAACTTGATTAGGGAACACTGGGAGGGAGAGAGTACTACTAACGAAACCCCTATCGTATCATATGTACTGGAGTTCAGAGACCGTTTGGAGGCGCTAACTCAGGCTGTACACACCAACCTCCAGGCGGCGCAGCAACGCCAGCGACGCTGGTACGATAGAGGAGCCAGAGACCGCAGCTTTCAGGTGGGACAGAAGGTTTTCATTTTAAAACCCGTCCGCACAGACAAGCTGCAGGCCATCTGGCAGGGCCCATACCAGGTAGTAGAGCAGCGATGCGACACTACCTATGTGATTGGCCCCTGCTCAGGGGTAGGGAAGAGACGCATGCTCCACGTGAACATGCTCAAACCCTACCATGAGAGGATCGAGGAGATAACGGCGATCTGTGCCTCCGCCTTAGAAGATCAGGAGAATCTACCCCTACCTGACTTGCTAGAACCGGAGGAACCGATAGAGCCCTCCCGGGGAGTTCAGCTGGGGGAGCGGCTAAGCCCTCACGAGCGTGCCCAGGTACAAGCGCTGATTGTAGCTAAAGGGGCTACCTTCTCCAATTTACCTGGGTACACTCCACTAGCCACCCACCGAGTCGAAACCCCTGGACAGCTACCTATGCGACAGGCTCCATATAGGGTTCCGGAATCAGTCCGGACCCATATGAAGGCAGAATTAGACGAAATGCTACAGCTAGGGGTTATCGAACCCTCAGATAGCCCCTGGGCATCACCGGTAGTCCTGGTGCCTAAAAAGGACGGCACCACCCGATTCTGCGTCGACTACCGGAGGCTAAATGACAAAACAGTGTCTGATGCCTACCCGATGCCTCGGATAGACGAGCTGCTAGATAAGATGGCACGGGGTCAGTATCTCACTACCATTGACTTGTGTAAGGGATACTGGCAAATTCCTCTAGCCGATGACGCCATCCCCAAGTCGGCGTTTGTCACTCCGTTTGGCCTGTACCAGTTCAAGGTCATGCCCTTCGGAATGAAAAACGCTCCGGCTACCTTTCAGCGGATGGTAGATCGGCTACTGGACGGCTTTCAGGAGTATGCCTGTGCCTACTTAGATGACATAGCCATCTTTAGCCAGACCTGGGAGGATCACCTACGCCATATAGGGGCGATCTTGGACCGTATTGGGGAAGCCGGGTTAACGTTAAAACCTAAGAAGTGCCACATAGGTATGGCCGAGGTGCAGTATCTGGGACACCGAGTAGGGTGTGGGCAGCAGAGACCCGAGCCAGCCAAGATTGAGGCCGTAGCTAAGTGGTCTACCCCAAGGACTAAGACTCAAGTACTAGCATTCCTAGGGACTGACGGATATTATAGAAAATTTGTTCCCGACTACAGCACCCTGGCCAAACCCCTGATGGACCTGACCAAAAAGAACCTTCCCCGACTGGTTGTCTGGGCCCCAGAGTGTGAACAGGCATTCCAACAACTCAAGACAGCTCTGACTAATGCTCCTGTGTTAACTGCTCCTGATCCAACTAAAAGATTTCTTGTCCACACAGACGCTTCAATGTTTGGATTGGGGGCAGTGCTGAGCCAAGTGGGAGCCGATGGCGGAGAGCATCCCGTAGCCTACTTAAGCCGAAAATTGTTGCCCCGTGAAGTGAGCTACGCCGCCATTGAGAAAGAATGCCTGGCCGTGGTGTGGGCCCTTAAAAAGTTACAGCCGTATTTGTATGGACAACCTTTTTCCTTACTCACAGATCACAACCCGTTGGTGTGGCTGAACCGTGTGTCTGGGGACAATGCCAGGCTGCTGCGCTGGAGTTTGGCGCTGCAGCCCTTTGACTTCACCATCCATTACCGCCCAGGAAAGCAAAACGGTAACGCCGACGGGTTATCCAGACAGACTGAACTCGAAAAATGATCTGTGAGTACTCTCCCGGACATCCCCAAGCCGATCCGTTGGGATCAGACTGTGTATGCCGGCTTGGTTCTGGGGAGCATTGTGGCAAACCTAGCCACTTCTGGACTATAATTACTAAAGGTTGTCCGTAGGCTGAATGTGTACTGTGTATTTTTAACTGTGTATGTGATGCATTATGGCCGTTCGCATGCTGGCAGCCGTACGCTGCCAGCATACAAACCCTTTCGTTCGACGAAACCCGGCTATCCCGGCCGTTCGCCATACGAATGCGGGCTCCCCAGGTAGACCACCCACTCACAAGTCGTGTGGCACCAATTAACCGATTGCAACAATGTTGCAATCGGTAATTAAGGGCTCTCCTAGGTGGCCGTCGTTCGGCTACCGACCATGCGGCGGTCGGCCATCTTGGAGCCTTTGTCTCTGCAGCGGTGTTCGGTCGTCGAGAGCCTGGAAATGTAAACGGCTACTCAATGATCCGAACACCGCTGGACTTCCAGAGCGTTCGGGAGTTCCGCGTTCGGTACATTCTGTTCCCCATCGAGGTTCGGTACTTTTAAACCGAACTCGATGTTTTAATGTATTTAGTGCGGCGTTCGGTTAGTTTAGCTGGGATCGGAGCGGTATTCTCACGAAATGTGCCCGCCGACCCCAGCTATCTACCGAACGATCATTCGTCTAAAAGCGAGTAAAATTGTGGAAAATATAGATTTCTGTGTAAATTGCCGGTTTTGCTGCACGAGAGGATAATCCACTTAATCGTCCATTTTAGTGGGAGTATCCCTCTCGTGCAGCAATGCCTGTTGGGATAATCATGCTGCCTGATGGGAGAAATCCCCTGTAACATCTGTAAGGAAACCCCTTGCAAGGGGAACTGCATAAATATGGAAGTCTGTGAATAAAGCGAGTTAGTTGACTCCCAGACTGTGTTTCGTCCGGTTATTGGGAGGATTGGGGAACTTGTCTTACTTTTCAGCGCTGACTGTGGATGTACCTGTGTAACCAGCGGATATCGGGGATTTTACTATTGCCCTCCGCTACAGTAGGTTAGCCAGGCAGCAAAGTGGTCAAGGTAGAGGAGAAGGCGACTGGGGGGGCGATAAACAATGAAAGGGCGAAATCAAATTAATTTCAAATGATGGGAAAGAGAGGGAATGTGGGGTGGGTAGATGTTTGAATGAGCAGTGAGGTGAGAGGAGAAACCCTACACCATCACCTTTACATTCAGAGTGTCTTGGGTTGTGGGTAAGTTGGAGACCACCAAAAGATAAAGATGCAGGGGTAGCAGTGTCAGAGGAGGAGAGCCATGTTTCTGTTAAGGCTAGTAAATCTAGGGAACGAGAGATGAAGAGGTCTTGGACAGCAGTGGATTTTGTAATATTGCAAACAGAGCGTGCATTCCAGAGGGCAGTATTGAAGGGTGATTTAGAGGAAGAGTAACATGAGATGGTATGATATTGGTGTGGTTCCTTGAGTTAGTAAGTGGTGGGTTTTCTAAGATGGGACCGGGGTTTGGAGAGACATCACCAGCTGCTAGGAGCAGAAGGATAGAAAGGAAGTGAAGGTGGGAGTAGGATTTGAAAGTTTTATAAGAGGGTATGTATATAGAGAATTTGGGAGGAGTTGGAGGAGACTGGCTGGAAAGGTATATGTAGAGTGCATGGGATGAAAAGTGAGGGGAGGGGAAAAGTGGAAGTAATGAAGATGGTGTTGCCAAGGACAGGTGAGCAGAAGGATAGGGATATTTTAGTAATGAGAGAAGTTAGTGTGAAAGTGAAAAATAGAAGGGAGAACATTAGAGAAAATGTGTTTTGTTATGTAGATATGAAGATTATACATATATGCACATATATAAACATACACACACATATACCTAGGAGTGTTTAAACCATGGTTAAGGATGCAGGTTGTTAAGAGGGATTTAGTGACTTGATGGTGTATTTTGAAAACCAGCTGATCTGTGCTATATATAAGTATGGTAATGACTACTGTCATGAGTACTGGGTGTTGCTAATCAATGCTGTTATTTGGGGCCCAGTCTCTGCGTAGGCTTGTCTGCAGTGCTTGGTTGCTTGTGAGTACTGGGTGTTGCTAATCAATGCTATTATTTGGGGCCCAGTCTCTGCTTAGGCACATTTTAGAGTGACCTTTATTGTGGCCAGCCTAAGGCACACTTTTGCAATAATCATGCTGTCTAATCAGCATCTTGATATGCCACACCTGTGAGGTGGATGGATTATCTCGGCAAAGGAGAAGTGCTCACTAACACACATTTAGACAGATTTGTGAACAATATTTGAGAGAAATAGGCCTTTTGTGTGCATAGAAAAAGTCTTAGATCTTTGAGTTCAGCTCATGAAAAATGGGGGCATAAACAAAAGTGTTGCGTTTATAAATTTTGTTCAGTGTATGTAACATTAACATTAGTTATAGTAGTAAAATCCTTATTTGGGAAAAAACTGTGGGGGGGAGGGGGGGGGAGATGAATATGTTTTGCATCCACATTATAGCATTAAATAATTGAGTTTAATAAAAAAATATTTGAATATGAAAGAAAAATTAAAAGTATTTATGCATTATGCATTTATGTAAGTGTCATATATTAAGATATAAACACGGTAAATAATGAATCAATTATAAGTGGTTAGATTATTTTCGATCAGGTGGGAACATATTCAGCTTGTACTTACTCCTCATAGCATTCTCTCATTCAGACCAGTCGAGTCTGAGGAGTACATCAGTAGCTGATGGTATACGGAAAGCGAGTTCACAACATTTATTCTCAAATAATAACAATAAAACATCTTTGACAGAGGGAATGGTAGCAGATTTCCAATATCTTTGAATAATTGCTTAAGCTGAGATAAGAAGATGGCCTAACATTATTCTTTTGTGTGCTGCTAAGTCTTCTGGGAAACGTTTAAGTGGGCACAAACCAGGGATTAGAACAACCAGAAACTCTGTGATGGATAGGATCAATTAGAAAATTACTTGCCAATGACCAAACAATGTGATGCAATGTACCTGTCTGTCCGCAGCCTCTCCAGCAAAAAATTAGTTGTAGAAAGATGTAAACATTTTAAATGGAGAAAAATACCATCGATTAAATGAATTTTAAATGCGTTTCTAAATTACTTATACACCCCAATTTGTAAGTAGCATGCCTCTTAAGTTATGCTTTTGGAATTTTTGGGTACTGTCCAGTTTAAGTTCGCAGGACATTATGAAACTGTCCCCGAACAGCATAGCACGAACGCATCATTATTCATCTCACTTTTTATTCCTTTTAATTGAATTCCTAAATTATGCTGCATTTATTTTGATAGATGAAACTTTCTTTTGAAACCATTTCAATATGTATGCTAGTTCATATACATTTTGTATATATTTTATTTAAAGTTGAATAAAATGCCACAAATTATATTCATGTACTTGTATTTATACTATGTTTCAAAAATCCTTCTATGTAAATAACATTTTGGACATGCATTACAGTTTCCAAGCTGTAGTTTTTAATTTTGGTATTGGAGGTCAGTAACCTCAGGGGATTTGAAAAGAAATATTAAAATGCCCAAGTCTGGATTTCTTAAGATACAAAAATATAAAACAGACAAATCACAGTGTTTTGCTGGCAACATTAACACGTTATGCAGGCATTTTGCTGTCTATCTCTGCCAGTGTAATGAGTATATTTTATTCCCTTTTCTGTGTGTATTGTTTGTTTGTTTTTTCACTCACTCTGTAAACACTGCATGTTTGCCTCAAAGGCTATGCATATGTTTTGCACTGCTAAAGAGAACACCCCTGTAATGTGCTTGACTATATCTATAAAATAACCGATTCAATTAGTATCTTATAATACTTTTTTTTATTGAACTAACAAAACTTTGAATTGACATTAATTCTGGAGATCCCCTCTTTCTCAAATTTAAATCATTTCCGAGCTCCTGGAAGCTTGTCATTCCAAAATTCTGTTGGTTCAATAAAAAAGGTATTATAAGAGTCTATTTGGGGGGACGGGGCCTAGCTTCCAAGCTGAACAGACCTGCCTAATCCAAGCTTCTGAACTAACTCACTATTTCAGGGGGAATTTCCCCCAAATCTTGGCACAAAAGTGCTTGGAGGGCCACAGCTGTGCTGTGGACACCCAGGTGAACCCAATACACTTGAATCTTCTTTTTATCCATCTGGGAACCTAAAACTGTTGGCAGAAGCCTGTGGGGGACCGAGCAGGGGAGAGGCGGCCGCTCTCCCCACTTGCAACCTGACACGAAATCCCTCACCCCTCAAATCTTCTACCCCCCCCCCCCCCCCGCCCCACCAGGGACCAGCGAGGGTTATTCTGGTTCTCGCTGGGCGTCCAGGGCAACTTACCTGGACTGACCCACCAGCGAAGCTCGAGCATCAGCGACACTGAGACATGAGGCACACGCAACACAGCGGCTGAGCGCTCTCAACAAAGACCAAACCAGCCCGCACATCCGACGCACCACTATGGACAAGATGCCGACCCCGAAAGGCGCCTTGACTGTTCAGCAGATTCTTGGAGAAACTACGAAAACGCGCGCAGGCAGCCTAGATCGAGCAGCGAGCCCCCCTGGAAGCGGGTGAGCGGGGTCATAAGCAGCGGGGAACGAGGGGGCCATCCTCGGGCACAGTACCTGAACACAACTCATCTACCATAGCCCACCTGGGCTGAAGTTCAAGAGAGTTGCAACCCAGAAACTTTGCCCAAACAGGTGGTGGCCCCAGCGCCACAAGAGGCAGCCGACCAGGCCTCCTGCCACTCCAGCAAAAGGAGGAAACTCGGGCCCAGATAGCCGACGAGTTAGGGACCTGAAGATGCAGGCCTTCACAATAGCCTGGGGCTGGAGGGACACCCTCAACCGCACCCACACAGCAACAACCCCACGCGACCCACCAGAGGGCCCCAGAAGCCTCCCAACTGAGGGAATCGGCTGAGAGAGACGACCACTTACAGACTCTGTCATGACCCGAACACACTCTACATCAGGTTCCTTGGCATGATAAGATAAACAGAGAGAGGTTGTGCCAAATAACAAACTAAGTAAAAAGATACTGAATAAAATAAATTAAACCAATATCAAAAATACACAACAAAAAAGAGTCCAATAATGTAACATATTCAGTCTCACCTTGCGGCATTAGCGCCCAGCGGCCGTGTATTTGTGTATCTGACTCCTGCGGCATGTTAATGGATGCCGGTCGCTGCAGATCCATGCCAAATTATAGCCCCACATCCGCCCACATTGATGACGACGTCAGCATGCGTACGTTCTAGGGTCAAAGGCCGATTTTTCGGCCAATCAGAGTTAAAATAGGCTTATTTAAACTCCTTATGCCTTTTCATCATTGCCCTGTCATGGTTTCCCTATTGATTGTCCGAGAGTGTGTTTCTGAGCATTTTCTTCTGGTTTAATAACTTTGGCTTCATATTGACTTCCCTGTATTCTGGTATCCCTGACTTCTGGCTTTTCCTAATCGTTGTGTCTCTTTCTATATACCCGACCTCGGCTAGTATTCTGACTATTCTCTGGTACGTTTAGTCCGGCCATTCTAAGGCCCGGTAAGACGTTACCTTTTAGTCCTAGGTGTGACACAATTCTACGTGCTGGATCAACTAGTAATCCTGACAAATAACAAGGGTGATGGTAACAAATCATAATCAAATAGTAGAAGAAAAAAAGTCCAAATGCACAACTTGCCAGGAAGAAAACCAGCAGTCTGTAGGGAAGAATGCGTCCTAAGAAGAGCCGAATAGGAACAACTTGTGGGAATCCGTATGTGGAAACCGAGAGAGGATAATAGAGCAAAACATCCTAAAAAGTCGGTATAAAACATAGGGTTTAATATGGCCATACTCACGTTTAGTAGAGCTTAAGACCAGCTCTAGTATGAATTGCATACAGCGGTACAATCCCCACTTATAGGATACATGAAGAGGTGTGAATATCTCAGCAGTATGTAGACCATAAAAGGGTAAAAGAGACCACAAATAGTGTTCACTGTGTAAAAGAGTAATAGGATTACATTATAGAGATGATTTAATTGAGCAGGCAGGCTGCTCAATGGATCAAGCGTGAGTGGTATAATCCCCACCTTGGATTTCTTTGGAGTAATACTCAACAGGAATGATAAAATCTGGATACCAGGCAGAAGAAGTAAAAAGTATAAAAAATAAAAAAATAATATAAAAAGTAAAATTGCACAATCAAATGTTAAAAGTAGCCAAAATACCTTCATTAAACAACAGAAGTAAAATATCCACAACGTGTTTCGTCTATATGGCTTTTTCAAGTGGAGCTAAACATATTTCTGCTTCAGGTTTGCTGCCATCTACATTACATTTTTATAGTTTTGCTTTCTTTAGCACTGTTCCCCCTAATTTGTGGTTTTTCCTAGGCATGATACCCTATCCTGATGCCACATACACCCCTGTTCGATAGATAGGGTCTAGCGAGTCTCTCCTTTACTCAGTGCTCCAGACGGCACTGATTTGTACCCTTAGTAGGGTTCTAGTGCGTGGTAGGCCTCGTAGTCAAGTGTGCATGTCTAATGTGTGTTATACATTAGGTGTGGCTATAGACGGCTAGGCTACCTTGCGAGTCATTGAGCTGGCCGCATGCATCTCTTGTCACTGCTAGGTTTTTGTGAATCTCGTTGGTTGTCAGTGTATAGACTAAGCTGTCAAATGGTGACCTTCTGTGTCCCTATTTGTTATATGCGTCATCCCATATTCGCTTAAGACAGATTGGGGGGAGAGTTTAAAACTATTGGTTGTCGTTCGGATCATATTATAGCAACTGAGCTGTGTTGCTGCTATCGTGTGTGATAGTGAGGCATTAACTTTAGAAAGGAAAGTAACTAAAAAAAACAAGTAAAAACACTGGCTTGGTGGGATTGTCACATCATTGGCTGTCCAGAGCCACCGGGTGTCGGGGAACCCTCATGCGGTGGCCACCGCATAGGGGCCTCATCTGGGTTGTCTCGGTACGAAGGCTGTCAAGTTGTCTGGATCTGTGCGATGGACCGGCAGGATCGGTAGGTGCTGTGTGCTGCAGAGCATCTTGAGGGAGTCTCAGCGCTGGCAACAGGTCCTGTGCGCCTTGCAGGTCACTGACCTCGTGTTTCTCGTCGCCCTTGATGGATATGGTGTGGTTAAGGCGCCATCGATATTGGACACTGTGTTGTCTCAGGAGTGAGGTAAACGGCTTGAGGGACCTCCTCCAGGTTAGAGTGCCCCCAGATAGGTTAGTGTCATCGCTTCAAATGGGTATGGGGAGCAATCTTTGACCGCTGCTAGTGCTGCTGCTTTATCCTTCTGTTGCTGAAAGCGGATTATGAGGTCTCGGGAGGCCGTTTTGGGGGCTCTGACTGGCTTTGTGGCCCTGAAGACACTGTCCAGTGCGATGGCCTTAGCTTGCCGCGGCGATAATAGCGCCGTTAGGAGCCTTCGTGCGAGGTGCGGTAGTTCGGCTGACGGTGTGTCATCAGGTACACCCCTCAGTTTCAGGGTGCCTTGTATCCTCTAGAGAGGCAAATCTCTGTTTGAAATCTTGGTTTTGGTAGACCCTTGATCTCTTGTTGTAAGGAGGTGATGTGGGTAGCGTTGGTCGCGGAGGCAGTCTCCAGGGTGCCCAGTCTTCCCGTCAGCTCTTGTATGTCCGTGCGGAGGTTAGCCATATCTGTTCCTTTTAAAGTAACTAGCATGAGAGTACAATAGCATGTGGAGAACTGGTCTGACATTTATATGGATGGTAAATAATAAGGGTAACATAATGATAAGAGGGATAATATAAATGGATCTAAACAGCAATAAGCAAACCACAAGCAGAAAATACTGACTCTAAAAACAGAACATTAAAGGCGAGATTTAATGGCAAGAAAAAGTATACATACCCTTTAAAAATTACTATATTTATATACTGTATAAGTTTGTCTTAAAATCTGGTTTGATGGTCTTCTAAATTACAGTAATGAGCAAACACAATCTGTTATAACTAATAGACAAATGATTGTATTCTTGTATATAATAAATATAATCATTCAGATATTTACAGTATATATTGGAAGAGGTATGTGAATCCCTAGGCTAATGACTTATGGAAATTAGCAAACCTGGTGTACGATTAATGAAACGAGATTGGAGGTGTGGGTTTAAGCTAATTTGACTTATCAAAGTTACTCAAACATTTTGAGCTTGCTATTCACAAAAAAAACACCTTTTTGATTAAAAACTATGCCTCACAAAATAAACCATCTCGAAGACCTTAGTCATCTGTGCACCTTTAGACAAATTGTCTGTAAATGGAGACGATTTAGTACTGTGGCTTATCTCCCTAGAAGTGGCAATTTAGCCAAGATGACTCAAAGAGCACGCGGCATCATTTTCATAGAGGTAAAAAGAGAGTTAAAGAACCCTTTGGAACTGGTTAACAACTCTGTTCATGAGTCTACTACACGGAAAGCATTAAGTAGGCATGGTGTCTATGGTAGGACACCACCAAGAAAACTGATGCTTTCCAAAAACAAACATTGTGGCGCTCCTAAAGTTTATCAAAGAACACCTTGACACTCAACAATGCTACTGGGAAAATGTTTTGTGGGTTGATGAATCTTAGCTTGAGTTGTTTTAGAACACGCAGCATTATGTATGATGTAAAAGTGCGCCACATACATGAAAACCTCAATAGAGCAATTAAGTACAGTGAAGGGAGAATCATGATTTGGGGCTTCGTCAGGGATTAGAACATTTACCATCAACAAAAGAAAAGGATTAATTCCCAAGTTTATCAAGATATGACCTATGGGATAATATCCAAGTGGCTGTGCTCTAGTTGAAGCTTAGTAGAAGTATGGTGATCCTAAACCTCAAACTAAGTCCACTACAGAATGGCTTCAAAAAAGAAAATCTGCTTTTTGGAGAGGTCCAGTCAAGAGCTCAGACCTTGAACCCATATAGATGCTGTTCTTTAAGGAAGCATAGTCCAAAATTCTTCCTGAACGTTTGAAGGTCTAATCCGCAGCTTCTAGAAATGCTTTCTTGAGGTTATTGCTGCCAAAGAAGAATCAACCTAGTATAAAATCCAAGTGTTCATTTACTTTTTTCCACAGCAATGTGAATGTTTAGTGGAATATGTTCAATAAATTATATGAAAGATTAGATTTTTTTTGTGAGTTGTTAACTTAATGGTGCACACCTTGCTGAAGTGCTTTATGTGTGAAGAGTGTGCTCCAGTGGAGCTAAACTCAAGAGGCAGGCAATTGCCCAGAACAGATACCTTGCAAAGATTTTTCATTGAGCTGCATTGGGAAGTCTGGTATTGAACAGACATTGGAAAGGCTTCAGACAACATATCTGCATCTTTTTTTTTAATTTAAATCTGTTTTTAGATATAGTCCCTATGAAATGTGCAACATTAAATGCATCAATATTTAATTTGGAGTATATGTACTACATGTTATTGGAGGAGGAAACGGGAGGAGGTGCGGGGGGAGGGAGGGGGGGTTTATTTAGGTAGTGGAGTGTCCCTTCATGCACATTGTGCTCATCTATACTTTTGACTTTGAAAGTGGGATGATATTTTATTACCGATTCATGCAGAAAATTAACTGCTTCCAAAGGGTTAACATACTTACTTTTTTGCCAGTGGAAGTAGTGGCATTATCATCTGTGATGTAGGGTTATAGGGGCTTTGTATTGGAATATAGAGGTAGGTATGCATTAATTAGCCACAACATTAAAACCACTGACAGGTGGAGTGTCAAGGCAGCAAGTGAACAGTTGGTTAATCAATTTCATGTGTTAAGAGCAGGAAAAATGGGCAATCAATCTTAGTGACTTAAACAGGGGCCAAATTGTGATGGCTCGACAACTGGGTAAAATCATCTCAAAAATAGCACATATTGTGGGGTGTTCCTGGTATGCAGTGGTTAGTACCTACCAAAAGTGGTGCAAGGAAGAACAACCAGTAAACCGACAGCAATGTCATTGGCGCCAAAGTCTCATTTATAAACGTAGGGAACGAAGGCTGGTCTGATCACACATAAGAGCTACTATAACTCAAATAGCTAAAAAACGTAATGCTGGTCACCATCATCGAAAGGTGTCAGAGCACACAGTGCACCAAAGTTTGCTGCATAACCGCAATCCGGTCAGAGTTCCTATGATGATCCCTGTCCGCCACCAAAAGCACCTTCAGTGGGGACATATGCATCAGAACTGGACCATGGGGCAATGGAAGAAGGTTACCTGGTTTGATGATTCATGTTTTCTTTAAGATCAGTTGATGACCAGGTGCATGTGCGTCGTCTACCTGGCATTCAGCAGGATGCACTATGGTAAAAAGGCTCCTCCTCTCTTTTTTGTGCTTGGCCTGTGAACCAAATCCATGTACTGCAAAATGCATAGATAATTCATATAATGTATACAGGCCCATATTTTGTGCCATTTTTGGTTTGTCCTATTGTTTCTCCAAATATATTCCATGGACAACATTTGGATGAGCTGAAATGCATGTCAGAGGTTCCAAACTAAATTTTTTTTTTTTTTAAACATGACTCGGACTAACAGACTTTTTTTCCACCGTGCACTAGTCAAATTGTTATCAATACTATCCTTCAGCTTAACCTTTTATCTAGTGTCATTGTTTATATTCTTCTTATTTAATTTTTTTGAGATAATATGGATTTTTGTATAACTTTTCCTGTTATTCTTTTGGAGTCTATTTATTGAGTGATGGTAATTCTGCCACATTATTTGTAATTGCCATTGTTTTGATCAAAACAGGGCAGTCTTGGTTACTAACCATTTTGGTAACAAGTTTTGTGTAAACATTTGCATTTCTTTATCACTGTCATTACTTTACTCATGTTATTCTTTATTTCATTTATACATTTGCATTGAATATTTTGGGTGTGGGGAAAAAAACAAATATCTACTTGTCCAATCGACCAATGTGGAAGCCTAGTCTACACGTTCCTCATGACAATCTACCAATCTACCAGTATAATACACAATGTAATTTCATTTAAACAGGCTGAGGCCCCTGCC
The DNA here is from genome assembly GCF_036172605.1 of Pelobates fuscus. Lineage (NCBI taxonomy): Eukaryota > Metazoa > Chordata > Amphibia > Anura > Pelobatidae > Pelobates > Pelobates fuscus. The sequence goes on from NC_086318.1 coordinate 65,852,772, forward strand.
TAGAGCCTTTTGCAGAGTGTTCAACCTTGTGCCCCCCAGAATCTCTCTCACTCTATATATCTCTCTTCCTCTCACATTTGTGTGTGATGTGTGTAGTGGTGTGTATTCGTCCAGAGAGGGGCCATTTTGGTCCATTCAGGTTCTATATTCCCTATGGTCCAGCGAGGCCCTAAACCCTGGTGGTGCAGTAGAGATCATGTGGTCTGTACTTCTGGTGGATGAAGATCACAATAATCGCCTTTTCTGGTTCAGTCTCTCAGTGATGAGTAAAAACAAATCTGGCAGCTCTGTTGAGTCATTTTGGGAGCGCTAGCATTATGATAGAGTACTTAAAATGGAATGAATGGTAGAGCAGTTAAGGTGTATTTTATTTTCCTGTTTGTAAACCAAATAGAGGTATTTCCGACTAGTTTCTGGTTCTGAGGTGTATTATCTTTATTATTGGTGCCTCATGAAATAAGCTGTAAATTGTAAATGTATATGACGCCACGCTCTGACGCCACGGCTCTCATGAGACTTACACTGGAGCTGACAGGGGAGCTGACCGGAACGCAGGAGAAGGGAGCTGCAGGAAAGGTAAGTTACAGCTCGCTGCCAGCCCCCAACAGGACTGCCGGACTTGTAATGAGCTCGGCGGTCCTGGTCTGTATTATGGCAATGTAAGTTGCCATAATACAGACATTGACTCGAGTATAAGACGAGTGGGGGGTTTTCAGCACAAAAAATGTGCTGAAAAACTCATCTTCTACTCGAGTATATATGGTAGTTTGCTTGGGGTAAACTTAGTTGTCCTGTATATTAATTGTATTGGTCATGGCAGCTTTTATGGGTTTTGTTGGGTCTAGTGCAAATAGTGATTTATTTTTTATTTTTTTTAAATAACTTTTTTTTTAACCCTATCACCCAATGTAGCATGTCATGTGCCCACCTAGGAGTAGTGGTGTTGGTAGGACTACACTCACCTTAGGTGCAGGCAGAACCCTCGCTGCTGGCAGTTTTTCAAGGAGAGAACATGGAGGAACCCTGGCCTTTCCAGACTCTACTGCAGCAGGTCTGCCAACTGCCCATTGTCCAGGCTTCGGCAATATAATATGAGTATTCTATCAATTATAAATCACATAATGTGCATTTAAACAAATACATATGGGGTCGAGAAGGAATTTATTCCTAGTTTGTTGCTTTCTTTGCTTTCTTTTGGATCAACTGCAAAAACAGATGTGAGAAAAGTGGAACTTGTTGGATGCAAGTCTTTTTTCAGCCCATGTCACTATGTAACTATGTTATATGTAGTATATCAATTTGTGAAATGAAAACGAATGAAGGAAACAATTTAGGTCAGAATTATTGGGCTACACATAAGGATAATGCATGTAGGACTGACATTAAAATTGATGTGTTTTTAAAACTCTCTGAGCAGTCATGGGAAAAAGAAAGTACGGGGCATGGCTTGGCGAGCAACGCGGATGATCACACTGTTTTGAGCTCTGCAAAACATAAGCCCGAAAAGCGAAGAAAAAAACATACAACACAGCTAAATCGTGTCACCCGGTATCCCCCTCGGCATGGCAAGCCAAAACAAGAAGAAGCAAGCTGAAAAGACGGACAGAACCGGGTTCTTTGCGGCCCGAGCATCGACACCACGAGGTACAGGCCTAACTGACCCAGACCAAGATGGCAACGGCGGGAACGACACCTTGCCATTGCAAAACTCCCCTGGACCCCACAACCTACCTGTGACCCAGGATTTTCTGCAAAGCTGTCTGGAGGATATGTCCAGCAAGATACTGACATCCATACAAGGTACCCTGAAGGAGCTCCATAAAGATCTACAGGAGCTGGGGGACAGGACAGCACGTGCGGAACAGCGCATAGAGGAGCAAGCGTTTGCACACAATGAAGTGGCGGATCAATTGCAAACCCTGCAGCAGCACATGAAACAGACACAGTGTAAGGTCATGGGCCTGGAGGATCGATCAAGGCGACAAAACCTGCGAATTCGGGGCATACCGGAGGAGGTGAAACAGCAGGACCTCCATGTCTACCTAATAGAATATTTTCAAGCACTAGCACCTGACCTACCTGCGGAGGTATTACTCATAGACAGGTACCATAGAGTCCAAAAACCGACGTTCCTGCCACAAGACACCCCCAGGGATGTGCTTACTTCCACGTGAAGGAGGCCATACTACAGGCCACTAGAGTGGGTAAGGACACACCGCAAAAATACAGGAACGTGAAAATATTTAAACACTATGGCAAACTCATAAGCCAGTCATCAGGGGACTTTTTATAGGGAAAGCCAGCGCCTTGAAACGGGCATCCCAAACAAAACGGAGAGAATGGCTGACAGCCCTCTATAACCTGAATAAGCAAAACCAACTAACCCCAACCCCTCAACTGAAAGATCAGATTAGGGACATGTTAGAAAAAATCAAGGACCACGACTTAACTAAACTAGGATTCAACCTCCGGAATCTTAAGGCAACACACTACACCCAGGGGAACAGGGCAAGTAAACTGTTAGCCAGGAGACTGTCACTTAGGAAGGCAAACTCCAAGATACCGTATATCTTGAACCTAGCTGGGGGGAATTTAATTATAAATAGGACAATTACAAGAAAACTTACAGGAACGATAGGTTGAAGAGGACCCTGCTCAAACGAGCTTACAGCCTATAGGAGGTGGGGTATAAAACACATTAGGACAGGAAATATCAATCAAATAAGGTGGGAGTAAAGCAGAGTTGGAGGAGAGAATAGAGGGCTGCCCTTTAGGAGAGAGTAAGAGACAGGTATGTAAGGTAGAGGTTACTCTGGGAGGCCATAAGCTTTCCTAAAGAGATGGTTTTAAGGCACTTCTTAAACGATTGAAGACTAGAGGAGAGTCTGATGGCGGTAGGCAGGCTATTCCATAGGAAGGGAGCAGCCCGCGAGAAGTCCTGCAAGCGTGAGTTGGCTGTACGGGTGCGAGCAGGGGACAGGAGAAGGTCACGGGCAGAGTGGAGAGACCGAGAAGGGTCTGTGAAGAGATATGAGGGGATAGAATTGTTCAGTGCTTTATAGGTATGGGTTAGCACTAGGGGTGCACCAAAATGAAAATTCTGGTCCGGAACCGAAAATTCAGGATGCCCTTGGCCGAAAACCGAAAATGACTTTTTTCCCCCAAATGATTTTGAAAAAGTTTTTTTCCTATAATTTTTTTAATATTTTTAATGAATTTAATCTAATATGAAAAACTTCCCTTCTCTTTTAGTGGTCCCCCTCCCCCCTGCTTAATGTTCCTATCTCCCCCTCTAGTGTTCCTCTCCCCTCCCTCTTTTTTAGTGTTCTTTCCCCCCTCCTCTCCAGTTCCATATTGTTCTTTTCTCTCCTGTCCCATAGTGTTCTTCCCCCCCCTCTCCTGTCCCATAGAGTTCTTCCCCCTCTCCTGTCCCATAGTGTTATTTCCTCCCCTCTCTGTTCTTCCCCCCTCTCCTGTCCCATAGTCTTCTTTCCCCCCCTCTCCTGTCCTATAGTGTTCTCCCCCCTCCCCTGTCCTATAGTATTCCCCTCCTCCCCTGTCCTATAGTATTCTTCCCCCCTCCCCTGTCCTATAGTATTCTTCCCCCTCCTCTGTCCCATAGTGTTCTTCCCCCCCTCCCCTGTCTCATAGTGTTCTCCCCCCTCCCCTGTCCCATAGTGTTCTTCCCCCCTCCCCTGCCTCAGATTGTTCTTCTCCCTTCCCCTGTCCCATATTGTTCTTCCCCCCTTCCCCTGTCCCATATTGTTCTTCCCCCCTTCCCCTGTCCCACAGTGTTCTTACCCCCTTCCCCTGTCCCACAGTGTTCTTTCCCCCCCATTTTTTTTAATTTCGACAAATTTGACCCATTTTCGGCTGAAATTTCGGTGCACCCCTAGTTAGCACTTGACTCCTATAGGATACAGGAAGCCAATGTACGGACTGACAGAAGGGTGAGGTGTGAGAGGACCGACTAGAGAGGAAAATCAGTCTGGCAGCATTCATTACAGACTGTAGCGGGGCAATACAGCTTTTGGGAAGACCAATTTAATCCATGCGGTAAATTACTAGAGCACGGACAAGCTCCTTGGTAGCATCTTGCGTAAGAAAGGTTTTTAAGATGGAATCTACAGGATTTGGCAACATACTGGATGTGAGGCTCAAAGGTGAGGCCAGAATCAAGTATGACGCCAAGAAAGAGCACTCGCAAGGATGGACATATGTGGATACCACTAATTTGAAAGGAGAGCGAGAAAAGAGGACCAGTATTAGGAGAAGGAAAGACAAGGAGCTCAGTTTTAGAGAGATTGAGTTACAGAAAGTGGGAGGACATCCAGTCAGAGATGGAAGAAAGGCATGCAGTGACACGTTGCAGGACGGCAGGGCAGAGGTCCGGGGAGGAGAGATATATTTGGGTGTCATCAGCTTACAGATGGTTGTGGAATCCAAAAGAGGTAATACGTTTGCCAAGAGAGAAAATAGAAGGGGACCAAGGACAAAGCCTTGGGATCTCCAACCAAGACAAATGTCCCTGATCACGTTGTTTAAAATAAAGGCAGATCACCCCCCAAAAAAGCCAGAAAAAACCTCAAACAAACAGATGCAATAAAAGTATCCATCTTTACGCATGGCGAGCTCTGCACAGACTGAGCTCCTATAGCAAGGAAAGCCTTTATATGGGCTTTTCCACATTGCCAGGTATTGCAAAGCATGGGCAAATTTCCTACACTATGCAATATGAACAAGAACACTGATTGGATGGCTAATAAGCCAATAAGTCAGAGCACTCTGACAACCAAGTCTCTAAAGAAGTGATATTTTTGCGACCCTTTATTTATTCAGCTGTTTTCATATGGTGTCTGGCTACCAAGTGCTACCCAGCCACCACATAATTAACCGCAGAGGGTTTTTAACCATTTGCTTGCTGGTTGCTAGTGCTACCAGCATACAAATTTCCTAGATTTTGTTTTTCTTAATAGAATTAAAGCCTCAATTGCTGGATTTGCAGTATTTGATCTGGATTTCACCCTATCGTTGGCATTCGGACTGGCTGAAATCCAGTCCAAAGGCAGTGCTTTAATTAAAAAGTCGGGACATTTTTAAATTGCATGACGTTGATTTTGCTGTCTGACTAGCCCCATACTGCTCAGAATTATTTTGCCCTGTGCAGTATGGTGCCATTTGGATTTTAGTGAATAATACTTTTGTACAAGATTCATATGCTTTTACCTAATTTGTACCATGGATCCTGCTGGATGCCAAGTGTTTGAGTGTATGTTTATTAAATACCAGATACCATAAAAATTACTTTCAGTACTATTTCATGCAATTAGTGGCATTATTGTAAGGATGTGTTTGTAGTTCTTAACAGCAAAATATATACCGTATTCATTTCAGGACTTACAGAAATGTCTTGAATGAAAAAATGAAAGGACCACTATAGGCACCCAGACCACTTCAGCTTAATGAAGTGGTCTGGGTGCCAGGTCCAGCTAGGTTTAACCCTTTCTGCTGTAAACATAGCAGTTTCAGGGAAATCCAGCCTCTAGTGTGTCATTGACAGCCGCTAGAGGCGCTTCCGCGCTTCTCACTGTGATTTTCACAGTGAGAAGACGCCAGCGTCCATAGGAAAGCATGGAGAATGCTTTCCTATGGACTGGCTGAATGCGCGCGCGGCTCTTGCCGCGCATGCGCATTCAGCCGATGACGACCGAAGGAGGAGGAGAGTCCCCAGCGCTGAGGGAGCCCGGCGCTGGAGATAAGTGAGTGTTTAACCCCCTTCCTCCCCCCTTCAGCCCGGCGGGAGTGGGACCCTAGACATGTGCAATTCGTTTCGGTCCGAATATGTATTCGGACGAAATTCGGACATTCGGGTACTTCCGAATTGCCGAAGTTCCGAAATTACCGAAGTTCCGAAGTTGACGAAGTTCCGAAGCACAGTATTGCCTAAGTAATAATATACTTACCCAGTGAAAGAAGAAGAATGTTACATTGTAAATAATTGTAAATAAAAAGTATACAAACATAGCCAGGATTCAGCTGTAAGCATTTGCAACACTTACAACAATCAAGTAACACACATTCATATAATGGTGGGGGCCAGGGAGGAGGACGTTAGGTCCCCCCCCTTATTCTGATTTAGGGCTCGCACCCGCCGCTCAGGGGTGGGGGCCAGGGGGGAGGACACTAGGTCCACCCCCCATCATTTTACGTTAGGGCCCCCACCCGCCGCTCAGGGGTGGGGGCCAGGGGGAGGACATTAGGTCACCCCCTTATTATAATTTAGGGCCCCCACCCACCGCTCAGGGGTGGGGGCCAGGGGGGAGGACATTAGGTCCCCCCCTTATTCTGATTTAGGGCCCGCACCCGCCGCTCAGGGGTGGGGGCCAGGGGGGAGGACAATAGGTCCACCCGCCATCATTTTACGTTAGGGCCCCCACCCGCCGCTCAGGGGTGGGAGCCGGGGGGTGCTATTTTTTTTTTGTTAAACAGTGAGCAGTCACAGGCTGCTCACTGTTTACTAGACATGCCCCTACTCGCGGTATAGCGAGTAGGGGCAAAATTTACTAATACTAAGTAATTTTTACTTAGTATTAGTAAATTTGGCTGAAAGACCAATTTAGGTCTTTCAGCCTTTTGGTAGATAACTCCCTAATACCGTGGGAATTAGGGAGTTATCTACCAAGCGGCTGCAAGAGACGTCCCGAGGTGCCGAAGTCCCGAAATTTCGAAATGCCGAAGTTCCGAAATTCCGAAGTGTCGAAGTTCCGAAGTCTTGAAGTGCCGAATTGCCGAAGTCCCGAATAGCGAAAATCCCGAATTTCGGAATGCCGAACCGAACCGGAAATTCTCCCCATGCACATGCCTATGGGACCCTGAGGGTGGGGGCACCCTCAGGGCACTATAGTGCCAGGAAAACGAGTTTGTTTTCCTGGCACTATAGTGGTCCTTTAAGAGATTGGTAATTTTTTGGAATCAGGATATTACTTTCTCCCCATATATTTTATATTCACAGTATACAAAGGAAAAGATTCTAAGTGCAGGCTGGGATGATGTTTTTGAGAAGTAGTTAAATTGTTTTAAATTGGTAATTCTGCAGGGAACACAATTACATTGCATTATTGTACTGATTTATTTATATTTTGTGGAAACAATATGGATATAAAGTATTAGAAATGCTAAAGTACTGTCTGTCAAATATCACTTTGTACAGATTTTAAAGGAGTAATCTATTGCAGATGTGACAGAACATAAATCATATCCGGTGCCCTGACATTCAGTAATTGTAAAGAATCTGCTTTAGGTCCAGAGTTTTGCTTTGTTTTTTGAGAGTCAGGTGTGCCATCCGTACAAGAGGACTAGGATAAAAAGCATGGTTTCCTGAGTTGTCTTTTTCCATTGTTTTATAGGAAGATCTCCTTGTTTGCAGTGAGCTTAGAACACTGATTTTGATATATTTGTTTGCTCTGTTGGTTTCTGAAAAATGGTGCAGATATGTTATGAAGGAGACCTCTCCAATGTCCCTTCCAGTTACACTAGTTTCTATGGTGTTTGCCCCACTTCTTTTGTGTTCTTTTTCTGCTGTACTTTGTTATGGTTATTGTTACAAAACTAAAATTAAGCTTATTCAATTATACAAAGATATATATATATACACAAATTCACTGAACAAAATTATAAACGCAACACTTTTTTTTTTTGCCCCCTTTTTTCATGATGTGAAGCTTTCCCAACAAGAAATTAGATGGGTCTAATTATACACTGCTCAAAAAAATAAAGGGAACACTTAAACAACACAATGTAACTCCAAGTCAATCACACTTCTGTGAAATCAAACTGTCCACTTAGGAAGCAACACTGAGTGACAATCAATTCCACATGCTGTTGTGCAAATGGGATAGACAACAGGTGGAAATTATAGGCAATTAGCAAGACACCCCCAATAAAGGAGTGGTTCTGCAGGTGGTGACCACAGACCACTTCTCAGTTCCTATGCTTCCTGGCTGATGTTTTGGTCACTTCTGAATGCTGGCGTTGCTTTCACTCTAGTGGTAGCATGATACAGAGTCTACAACACACACAAGTGGATCAGGTAGTGCAGCTCATCCAGGATGGCACATCAATGCGAGCTGTGGCAAGAAGGTTTGCTGTGTCTGTCAGCATAGTGTCCAGAGCATGGAGGCGCTACCAGGAGACAGGCCAGTACATCGTGGAGGAGGCCATAGGAGGGCAACAACACAGCAGCAGGACCGCTACCTCCGCCTTTGTGCAAGGAGGAACAGGAGGAGCACTGCCAGAGCCCTGCAAAATGACCTCCAGCAGGCCACAAATGTGCATGTGTCTGCTCAAACGGTCAGAAACAGACTCCATGAGGGTGGTATGAGGGCCCGACGTCCACAGGTGGGGGTTGTGCTTACAGCCCAACACCATGCAGGACGTTTGGCATTGGCCAGAGAACACTTAGATTGGCAAATTTGCCACTGGCGCCCTGTGCTCTTCACAGATGAAAGCAGGTTCACACTGAGCACATGTGACAGACGTGACAGAGTCTGAAGACGCCGTGGCGAACGTTCTGCTGCCTGCAACATCCTCCAGCATGACCGGTTTGGCAGTGGGTCAGTAATGGTGTGGGGTGGCATTTCTTTAGGGGGGTCTCACAGCCCTCCATGTGTTCGCCAGAGAGTAGCCTGACTGCCATTAGGTACTGAGATGAGATCCTCAGACCCCTTGTGAGACCATATGCTGGTGTGGTTGGCCCTGGGTTCCTCCTAATGCAAGACAATGCTAGACCTCATGTGGCTAGAGTGTGTCAGCAGTTCCTACAAGACGAAGGCATTGATGCTATGGATTGGCCCGCCCGTTCCCCAGACCTGATTCCAATTGAGCACATCTGGGACATCATGTCTCGCTCCATCCACCAACGTCACGTTGCACCACAGACTGTCCAGGAGTTGGCAGATGCTTTAGTCAAGGTCTGGGAGGAGATCCCTCAGGAGACCATCCGCCACCTAATCAGGAGCATGCACAGGCATTGTAGGGAGGTCATACAGGCACGTGGAGGCCACACACACTACTGAGCCTAATTTTGACTTGTTTTAAGGACATTACATCAAAGTTTGATCAGCCTGTAGTGTGTTTTTCCACATTAATTTTGAGTGTGACTCCAAATCCAGACCTCCATGGGTTGAAAAATTTGATTTCCATTTTTTTTATTTTTGTGTGCTTTTGTTGTCAGCACATTCAACTATGTAAAGAACAACGTATTTCAGAAGAATATTTAATTCATTCAGATCTAGGATGTTATTTTTGTGTTCCCTTTATTTTTTTGAGCAGTGTGTATATATAAACACTGCTGTCTCTTTAAATAGATGTACTAGTCTTATAGCATGAATTTCCAATGAGTAGTGAAAGATGCAATAGGTATGTGTATTTTAATTTTCCTTTTTTTTTTTTTTTTTTTTAGATATGATAGGCCGGTATAATAATGCCACTATTTATATATATATATATATATATATATATATATATATATATATACAAACTTTGGAAGACCTAGAGTGCCGGTATTATTTTTTCACTTTTGTGTATATATATATATATATATATATATATATTTCCTGACCAATTCTACATGGCAGCATTTACTCTTGGGTAGCTCCTCCCCTCACAGCAGAAAGGACAGGAAACAGAACTCTGAAACTGGTATATATAGATCCTCCCCCTACCCATCAGGCAGTCTTTTTTCCTGTCCTTCACAAGCAGTTTGGAAGGAGTCTGCTTATGCAGGCCAAGGTTTTCTTTTATGCTCACCAGGCTATATTTTTGTAGCCATGCCAGGGTTCAGCCTCTAAGCCCTGAAGACCCAGCAATACGCACTAAGATGAAAAGCTGCTACCCTGGGTACCCCCTTTAGTGACCGGGGGTTGGACCCAAACTCTCCCTGAAGGGGATGAAAATGGTCCACTGCATGCCAGGGTTCAGCCTCTTATCCCTGAAGAACCAGCAGCAGGCCAGCTTGGGTACCCCCTAAAGGGATGTATGTGATCTACTGTATACATGAAGCCCAGCAAACAGCATACCGGTAAGAGTTTCCAGCCTGGGTACTTGCTTCAGCATCCAGGGGTCTGTCCTATCTCTCTTGGAAGTAATGACAGTTGTCCACTGCATATATGTGGCCCAGTTGAGTCTAAGACTTTATCCCTGAAGACCCAGCAAACGGTACATGTGTAGGAGTTACCAGCCTGGGTACCTCCTTCAGCAATCAGGAGTCTAACCCATAACTCTCCCTGAAGGGTTGACAGCGGTACACTGCTTACATGAGGCCCAACAGAGTTGTGACTGCCGGGGTATACCTATTATTTGTGTTCCACCTTGTATGGTGATGATGAATGGCATATGGGGTACAGATGGAAGCCTATAGTTTAAACAGTTTAGGCTGTCAGTTGTTCAAATCCCCATTTTTTCAGCTGAAACTCAGTCCTGCAACGGTTCAGGTGAGTGCATTAGTAGTTTGGATTAAAACTAGTATAGGCACCTGGGTCTCTGTTCTTTCAGTCCCTCCCAGCTGCTTATTTTAGGCTTCCTTCTAACAAATAGGTCACATTTAGGAGATTTGTGTGGTGAGCATTTTAGGTAAGTTTATATTGTTTGGTGCAGGTATATGTACCCAAAAGAGTGCTGATGATACAAGTATGCATTGGGCAAAGTAGTGCTGATAATGCAAAAAGAGTGCTGATAATACAAGGAGGCATTGTGCAAAGGAGTGCTGATAATGCAATGAGACGCTATGATAAAGAGTGCTAATAATGGATATCCTGGCTGTACAAAGTCTGCTGGAATTCCACAGCCTGGGGTCAGAGGAATATCCAAGGTAAGAGAACCTTCCTGGGTGTCTGTTTGAAGTACACATATGTATATGACCGGTTTTGAAAAACCTAGCTCCAAGGCCACACACACACTTGTTTCTATCAAGGTATGTGGCATTGATTGCTGTTATCTGTGCATTATCACAAATAAGCAGGCTTTTGCAGACATTGGAAGAATATGCTGCACAGGAGACCACCAGGCCTCAGTATCTGTACATGAACTGGTGGTGATACAGCATCGGTATGTTTCCACTACATGCTCTAATGTATGAACAGTTTATCCACTATATGCTCTATGTATGAGTTACTGTGAGGACACTGCCTCAGTATATTTATCCACTATATGCTCTATGTATGAGTTACTGTGAGGACACTCTCAGTATATTTATCCACTATATGCTCTCTATAGGAGTTACTATGAGAACACAGCCTCAGTGTATGTATCCACTATATGCTCTATGTATGAGTTACTGTGAGAACACAGCCTCAGTGTATGTATCCACTATATGCTCTATGTATGAGTTACTGTGAGAACACAGCCTCAGTGTATGTATCCACTATATGCTCTATGTATGAGTTACTATGAGAACACGGCCTCAGTGTATGTATCCTCTATATGCTCTATATCCTCTATATGCTCTATGTATGAGTTACTATTAGAACACAGCCTAAGTATATGCTCTATGTATGAGTTACTGTGTGTACACAGCCTCAGTATAGGCACGGCATCAGTGTATGTATCCACTATATGCTCTATGTCAGGGGTAGGCGGCCTTCGGCGCTCCGGGTGTTGTGGACTGCATCCCCCATAGTGCTCTTACACCCATAAGGCTGGCAGAGCATCGTGGAGGGTGTGGTCCGGGATGGCTGGGGTGCCGGGGGTTGCCTATGCCTGCTCTATGTGTTAGTTGCTGTGCGAGCACAGCCTAGGTATATGTACCCACTATAGGCTCTGTGTGAGTTACTATAAAGATGCTCTGTGTGTGAGTTGCTGTGGGGACACAGCCTTAGTATTTGTACCCACTATATTGGCTGTGTATGAGTTGATCTGAAGACTCTGCCTCAGTGTGTGTTCTTTATATGCTCTAAGTCGCTGTGAAAACTCAGCCTCAGTATATGTCCTCTACATGCTCTATATGAGACATTGCTTCAGTGTATCTGTTCCCTATGTGATTGATGTATTAGTGGAAACACAATATGTGTGAATGATAAAGGGCACATCCGCTATATGAATCCAAGCTAATACTGGTTCTATGTCGGTTGTGAGTCGCAACCTCAGTATATATGACTGGTGTAATATGTGCATGAAGTTCGGTTAGAACACAGCCTCAATTTAGCTCATTCATATAATCTTAATATGTGTACAGGCATAGTGTCACTATATATAGCAGAGGTAGGCTATGTATGATTTCTGTTTAAACAGACTCCGTATATGTAACTGATATATCTGTGCATAAGGTGCTGTTAGTAACTCTCACAATGTATGTGATTCATATAATCTGTATGCAGGTTGGTATTATTATATAACCCCAATTTATATACGGCATTGGTAGATTTAGTATATTCGAATGATCTAAGGTCTGTTTTGCGCTGAAATGTAGCACTGCCCAGTTCTAGCAAATACTAATGCACTAGTAACTGGATAAGTAATTATTGCCTACTGTGGATTTTCTATTTCAGTTTTTTAAATGAAGTAAATAAGGGAACATACTGCTGTTGGCTTTGTATTAGATTCCTTCTCCCACAGGTGTTTCAAGCATGGTACTGTTTCACAGAATCAATGTTAATTATTTTTTTTTTTTGGGTGCACATCTATGTAATTATTCATGAGACAATAGACTTTCTATTACCAGGTATCCTCTCCTCTCTGTCCAAGATAGGGAATGTTTTTTTTTTTTAATTGGTGACAGTGTTTTACCTTTAGATATATGCTGATTACTAATTCACAGCTAAGTAGATCATACTAGTTGCAAGAGTACAAATTGGGCTAATAATTGATCTCACAAGTAGGTAACGCTGAAGCCATTACCTGATTTAAAAGCTGTTAATATTGTTTTTTTCTCTCACCTGGTCATAACCTTTTAGTCTTTAAATCTGAATTCATTTCCTTAAAGCATAAATCTTATTATCTTTTATCCCTTGGGCTCCTGAAAGATTGGCAATCCCTTTCGTATATGTCAGGAGTGTCATGCTTCTGGTTCTTAATGTGTTAATGATCAGAATCTTCTGACCAATTCCCCTGTTGTGAAGGGGAACATTATAAATTCCTTTCTGCAATAATGGTATTATTTTAGGCTCATATGCTCAGGTAACTTTGATGCTGTGGATTGCACGTATTTTAAGGTCTTTCCAGTCCCCAGTCCTTCCTACCAGGTTTTCTATTTTAGGTAAAAATTCACCTGCTACCTGAACAATAGTGGAAATCCCTAAACAGGTTCTGTAATTGCGACCAACCTGTGGATTATATGTTTGGATTGGGGTTGATATCTTGCAGATATAACAAGCTGCTTATTATCACCATAGGCTCTGCCATAAGTCCTTCTTCACTGTCTGAGGATAAGGTAAGAGGAAGTATGTGGTTGTTCTCCTAGGGATAATTGAATATCTTCTACTGCCCTGCTTATTGTGTCTGTTGCCACAATGTATAATGTGCCTCTGGTTACCACCTTCCCATCAGTATCTTGCCTAATATGTGTGTGTATATTTTCTATTACCATGTATTTCTTACTTATGTTGCACAACAGTCTCTAGTAAATGTGATTAAACTGTTTGGCATAACCTGTACTATTTTACAAATATAGGTACTGACATGGTTAGCCTCCTTATTGATTATTAGTTGCCACAAATTCTATGGTTCATACCGATATTTCTTTATTTTCCTCAACTAATCTGTATATGGTTCTTCTTGCCTTTTGCCTAGTAATGTGATTTAGTTTATCTCCTGTGGCTGATCATTGCTGTATCAATTCGTCCACTGTGTGAGGTTGTGAATCTGAATTTTGCAACATCGGGTAATTGTTGCAGTGTTTTAATGACCGACTCTTATTTCTCTACTAGGCTCTGCCCCTTTCTGACAGGCAGGTATTGATTTGTTCCTGTTGCTTCAGGTAAGTAGTTCACAAGGCAAGAGGAAGCGGTGTGAATCGTCTTTATTAAATACATCCAGAAAGTAGTAAGATTCTCAATGTTATTCTCCCCATGTTTAATAGCATGGGGTCTCCGTTCTCATCCAACATTTATCTGCGTGTTACAGTATGATCACTGGAAGTTATGCCTTTGTTGAGTTTTTGATTTGATGATATCAATTCGGTTTTATATCAGTAACATTTTTCTTCTCTAGTTTGTGCTTTTATGGCCTTAATTCCTATCTGACTCTATATCTATTCAGGATATTTCTGGTATTGAATGCCAGGAGGTTGCTGACCTTGCAGCCTCTAGGGGAAATTTGTCTTGTCTGAGCAGATTTTTATGACAATTTCCTATTGATTCTTGTTTGGCTTTGTAAAGTCTTCTACGATTTATACAGCTCAATAATGGTTTTATAGCTATTGGCTGTTTTTGAACTCTGTCCCTCCCTCTGTGTATTGCTTGGGTATTCCCCAAGAGTAAATGCTGCCATGTAGAATTGGTCAGGAAAATGGAAAATTCCTTCATACTTACCGTAATTTTCATTTCCTGATAATTATACATGGCAGCATTACGGTCCCACCCATATACTATAGGAGGTGAAGCTAGTTACAAAGACTGCCTGATGGGTAGGGGGAGGATCTATATATACCAGTTTCAGAGTTCTGTTTCCTGTCCTTTCTGCTGTGAGGGGAGGAGCTACCCAAGAGTAAATGCTGCCATGTATAATTATCAGGAAATGAAAATTACGGTAAGTATGAAGGAATTTTCCATTATATAGACACAGAACAACACTGCTGTCTCTTTAAAAATACATACTAGTCTTATATTACATATTCCCTGTGCTACTGCACTAATATCCCATCTAGAATTAGCAGTGAAAGATACAAGTTAGGTTTGTGTATTTTACTTTAAAGACAAGATAGATATGTGCAATAATGCACCCATTTGTATATATATATAAATATAGCACTGCATTATGGATACTGATATGTATCTTAATTCATCTTTTAGGTATTTTCCTTAATATTTTATGATATGTATAGAAATAAGGCATAATATATTTGCTTGTTTTAAATGTCATATTAATCAGCAGTCTATCTGCACCAGCAATTACGATCTCTATGCTTTACAAGAGGATGGACTATAGCCAATTTGTATTCTCCCATAGAGGAGGCACAGAATGAACACCCTACAATGAAGCCATGCCTCTGAACCAATCAGGAAGGAAGAGGGGGAGGAGTTAGGTATTTTAAAAGAACGGGCTGTGGACCAATGACGTTGTCGGAAGAAAGCGGGTGAAACGCCTCATGTGTGACGTCACAGGAGAGAAGGATCCGGAAGAGATCACGTGATCGATACTGGCGAACCTGGAAGTGACTGTATTGAATGGAGAAAGCTGTTTTATTCTGTCCTTACATGCTTGTATGTGGATAGTTTTTACTGGCATACCCACCAATTGCAAAATAAGAGTTTTTAACCTTTTTTATAATAAATTGAGAAAGATACTATTCAATTCGGGTTTTCTGCCTCTCTCTGTCCTGTATTGCATAGAATCATCTGTTCACTGGGACCATACCATCCAGATCCTGTCAGCACAATGTGGGATACATTTCCGGCCACGCTACACTGAGTGACAGGTAGGAGGGAGTGCTGTGCACTTCCCTCCTACCGGGTCACTTGAAACTTGCGCCCCCCCCCCCCCGGCCAGTGCGCCCAAGGCGACCGCCCTAGTCGCCTATAGGACGTGCTGGCCCTATTTCAGTGAGTGTGAGGAAAGAGGAGGGTAGATTAACCATGTATTGTATACAATTGAAAAGTTTAGCGACCAAATTCTAACACCCAATATATTAACTGAGATAATGTCATTGGACACAGCCATAGCTGGTGTGTGGTTTTTTTTGTGTGTGTGGTTTTTTCCTTTTCTTTTTGCAGTATTCTAATTAATAAATTAATCTTGTCATAGCTACTTTATTGAAAGCCTCATTTGAGCTAGGTCTGAATTTTACAAACATAAAACTTATTGCATATTATGAGGTACCGTATATACTCGAGTATAAGCCGACCCGAATATAAGCCGAGGCCCCTAATTTTATCCCAAAAAACTGGGAAAACTTATTGACTCGAGTATAAGACTAGGGTGGGAAATGCAGCAGCTACTGGTAAATTTCTAAATAAAATTAGATCCTAAAAAAAATATATTAATTGAATATTTATTTACAGTGTGTGTATAATGAATGCAGTGTGTGCGTATGTGTGTGTGTGTATGAGTGCAGCGTGTGTGTATGAGTGCAGTGTGTGTGTGCATGAATGCAGTGTGTGTGTGCATGAATGCAGTGTGTGTGTGCAGTGTGTGCAGGGCCGGTGCAAGGATATTTGCCGCCGTAGGCAAAAAATTTTTTGCCGCCCCTCCCCCCCCCATATGTCCTGACTTCCCCTCCTCCTCCCTCAGTGGTCCTTACCTCCCCACCCCCGTGTTCCTTCACTCCCCTCCCCCAGTGGTCCTGACTCACCCCTCCCCCAGTGGTCCTTACCCTCCCCTCCCCTAGTGGTCCTTACTTCCCCCTCCCTCTCATAGTGGTCCTTATCCCCCTTCTCCCTCCCATAGTGTTCCTTATCCCCCCCCATCCCTCCCATAGTGGTCCATATACCCCCCCCCCCTCCCTCCCATAATGGTCCTTATACCCCCCTCCCTCCCATAGTGGTCCTTATCCCACCCCCTCCCATAGTGGTCCTTATACCCCCCCTCCCTCCCATAGTGGTCCTTATACCCCCCCTCCCTCCCATAGTGGTTCTTATACCCCCCTCCCTCCAATAGTGGTCCTTATACCCCCCCCTCCCTCCCATAGTGGTCCTTATCCCCCCTCCCTCCCATAGTGGTCCTTATACCCCCCTCCCTCCCATAGTGGTCCTTATACCCCCCCTCCCTCCCATAGTGGTCCTTATACCCCCCCTCCCTCCCATAGTGGTCCTTATCCCCCCCCCCCTCCCTCCCATAGTGGTCCTTATCCCCCCCCCTCCCTCCCATAGTGGTCCTTACCCCCCCCTCCCTCCCATAGCGGTCCTTACCCCCCCCCCCCCCTCCCTCCCATAGCGGTCCTTATACCCCCCTCCCTCCCATAGTGGTCCTTAACCCACCCCCCCCCTCCCATAGTGGTCCTTATACCCCCCCCCCCTCCCATAGTGGTCCTTATACCCCCCCCCCCCTCCCATAGTGGTCCTTATACCCCTTTTTTTTATTATTAATTTTTTTTTTATTATTTTATTTCTTATTTTTTTTTTTTTCGTCCCCCCTCCCTGCTTGATATATGGCAGGGAGGGGGGCTCTCCTTCCCTGGTGGTCCAGTGGCAGTTCAGTGGGGGGAGAGGGGGGCTGGCAGAGCTGTAACTTACCTTTCCTGCAGCTCCTGTCAGCTCCCTCCTCCTCCGCGCGGTCTGTGCAGCTCCCTCTGTCAGCTCACAGTGTAAGTCTCGCGAGAGCCGCGGCTCTCGCGAGACTTACACTGGGAGCTGACCGAGGTGCTGAACGGACCGGCGGAGGAGGAGAGAGCTGACAGGAGCTGCAGGAAAGGTAAGTTACAGCTCTGCCAGCCCCCCTCTCCCCCAGTCTGTATTATGGCAATGCAAATTGCCATAATACAGACTCTGACTCGAGTATAAGCCGAGTTGGGGTTTTTCAGCCCAAAAAATGGGCTGAAAAACTCGGCTTATACTCGAGTATATACGGTATGTTTGTTTATAATGATTTAACCTTTTTAGACAGATTGAAATTTTCCATTATGGCAAACCTACTCTTAAGGACGCATGACAGAAACTTTCCGTCATTTTCTTAAAATAACGCCAGATTGCAGCGATCATGGGGTAAATACTGCTGCAGAGAAAATTTAAAGCAACTAAAGACTTTGCTCTTGATACAGAGTTTCTGGTGGAAGCCTACATGTATATCACAAACTTGGTTCTAAAGGAATGGCCATGACTGTAGCATACAGAGGGGCACTTTGGTTACATTCATAGAGTGCTGACTATGTCTCAAAAGAAAATCTGTATCCATTACCTGTTCAGGGGGAATTTCCTTTTTCTGAAAAGCTTTGGATGATTTTATCCAGAAGATTATTGAGAAAAGAATGCAAATTAACTTCAAGACCGCAGACCGTGTATGCAATAAATATCAGAGAACAATAAGCAAAGTCTGAGTGTAAGTTTTTCTGAACGTTTACAGGTCCAGATCAGTAGAGTAAGAGAAAGACTTGAGAGATTTTCTTCAATTTGGAACAGAAAAGTTTTTGATTTATGAACAATAAACACTAGTTACAATGGAGCTTAGTCATCAAGAAGCTCCAAGGTTTGTTAATTTTCACATATCATTTTTAAAGGTGGAGCCTCATATTGCATTTGGAGAATTTCAACAAACTTTTGAATATAACAATATTCAAGATAGAAGAATGCAAATTATTCTGATTGGAGAACTAATCACAGGACCATTTATGTTCTAAGAGTATGGGACAAGTAGACACAACCTCTACCTTCACAATTCGTTGAATTAGGGGCAGTCTACAAAGTTTTGAAATTCTTTTAAAATAATTCTAGGGATCAATAGGCTCTTATACGGATAGACAACAAAACAGAACCAGCCTATGTGAACTATCTGTTTCATGTCAGAGTAAAATTTGTCCCATCTTGTATATAATCTCTCATATTCACTCGGGAGGTAGTAGGTCAAGATAGTTTAAGCCAGAAACTGTCATTTTGCCTTGGGTAACTTCTGATTCCACGTCTAGGAATTGTCAAAAATATGGAAAAAAGGTGCTATAAAATCGCTATAACCAAGAAACTTATAGTATTCTCAACTTTTATGGATAGCAGTAGAGAGACCAATAGCTCTTTCCACTAAAGATAGACCACCTATCTTGTGGACCAATATTACATCCATGTCCCAAAAATTCCACTAGCTACTTCAATTTTAAGAGGCAGAGCCTGTTTGAGAAAGGAGTATCTGGAGAAGGGGAAGAAACCTTTTGCTAGCAAGAAAGTTTACTACATCAAGAACTTATTGTGTATCTTATCTGTAACTGGGCAGAGATTGATAGACAAAATCCTTCAAAAGCACATATTCTGGACTTTGTACAGTCAGAAATACAAAAAGGGCTAAAGTTGAATTCTGAGTGTTCATAGTCTGTGTTCAAGCCAAATCATTCCTCATGGACATTAGACAGCACTAAGACCCCATGGTAAAACTATTCTCAAAGGTAGTCTGCAAATCCATCTGCCTCTCAGGCCTGCACTTCAACCATGGGACTTGCCTACGATGCTGAAGAGGGCTTTCTGGATCTCTCTTTGAACCAGTGAAAACTTGCTATCTTATGCACCTGACTCTGAAGACAGAAAAACAGAAAATTCCTATCAATACTTAACAATTTTATTTTCCTGGCCATATCCCATGGTATAAACTTACCACCTACTTTCATCCAGTGTGCTTGTGGTCTTTATAATAAGACTACAAGCCAGGGAAATGAGGCGATTTTTACTAAAATTCAATATTGAACTGCGGTCGACCCTGAATGCTGAGTCTAAGAGTTTAACCTATTTGTGATAGATTTTTTTAAAGCTATATTTAATGAGCTATTGATTTTCCAAAACAAGGTGATACATACAGTTGGGTCCAGAAGTATTGACACATGGACACTGACACAATTTTCATAATTTTGGCTCTGTACGCCACCACAATGGATTTGAAATGAAACCACTGAGATTTAAGTGCAGACTTCCAGCTTTAATTCAAGAAGTTGAACAAAAATACAATCTGGAACATTTAGGAATTGCAAGCATTTTCATACACAATGGCCTTATTTCACCACAATGTGCAAACCATTCATAAGCTTCAACAATTGAAAAGGCCAGATTAGACTCTGCCAAAAAGAGTTCTGGAACAGCATTTTTGGACAGATGAAACGGAGATCAACCTGTACCAGAATAATGGGGGAACAAAAGTATGGAGAAGGCTTCGAAAAGGCTCATAATCTAAAGCATACCACATCATCCTAACCCGATCGAGCATGCATTTTACATGCTGAAGACAAAACTTAAGGCAGAAAGACCCACAAACAAACAGCAACTGAAAACAGCTGCAGTAATGGCCTGGCAAAGCATCACAAAGGAGGAAACCCAGCATTAGGTGATGTCCATGCATTCCAGACTTCAGCAGTCATTGTCTGCAAAGGATTCTTGACAAATTATAAAAAAAAAAGAATTTTAAGTAGGATTGCGTTAATTTGCCCAATAATATCTGAGCCCTGAAATAAGGCCATTGTGTATGAAAGTATTTGCTCTTGTGAAGTCTTCCATTTATGGTAGACTTGGATAATGATATGGCTACCTCCCAGAGAGTGTTGTTCACTTGGCTAAATGTTGTAAAGGAGTTTTTCTTTGCCATGGAAGGGATCCTTTGATCAGCCACCACTGTTCTCTTTCATGGGCTTACAGTGCATTCTTTTTTTCTCAGTATTTACCAATCTGTTGATTTTTTTTTCTTTTCAGTTTAAGGGTGGCCTGTTTTACTTGCATTGAGAGCTCCTTTGACCATGTTTTGTGGGTTCACAGCAACCACTTCTAAATACAAATGCCACACCTGAAATCAACTCCAGAACCTTTACATGCATAATTGATGGAATAATCAAGAAATAGCCCACACCTGTCCATGAAACCATTTTTGAGTCAGTTGTCCAACTACTTTTGGTCCCTTGAAAAAGAGGGGGCTGCATAATTAAGAACTAAAATTCCGGGGGCGGAGCCTAACCAACGAGCAGAGAGGTCGTGCTTTGCCAGAGCTCCTGCCGCGGAAAGCATATTCCTTGAATTAACCTGAGATACAGCGACATAAACCCTTGGCAAAATACACCACTGTGTTTGGAAGCGTTACCTGAACTTGGCGATGCCACATCCGACACCAAGGACCACAGGGAACCGCAATGGTGAAGTGAGGCCTGCAGCGAGTGGCGAAGGGGAATGGCGGCCGCTTTCCCGCCAGCCACGCGCGACGACACAAGAATATGTACAACTTCCCCCCCCCCTATGGACCGGTGGGGGAGATCCCGGTCCCCACCAGAAGGAGTGCCCCGCACCCCACAACCTCCGACCCAGCAAGCGACGCACACAAGCAATGTGGGGGAGGGTACCTCCAATATGGCGGATAAAACGTCTCTAACTCCGCAAGCCAAACACCAACCTACCCAGCCGGGCAGTAGCAAAATCGAGAGGGACCCGATAGACATTATCTTCGACAACTTTTGGGCCCAACTAACAAAATGCATGCAGGCTGCTGAGCCATGTCATATGAAGCCCGCAACACGTGCAGCCCCTACAAAGAAAGGTGCTAAATTACCGCCTTCCAGCGCCTGGGATCACCGAGCCACATCTTCCCGAACCGGAGGCCCTCCTGGTCCAAGAGCAAGAGGGGATGTACTCCACAGTTGCCAGCCACACCTGCGGAGGGTAGCAAAACCTCAGCGACAGCGACCAAAGACCAAGACCCACCGCACAACCCCGACAGGGGAGACCTCGGGCCACACTGGTCCCCGAGCTCGTGGCACAAGGGCATCAGCTCTCCAGAGGTACCAGGGCAGAGGGGTACAGGCAGCGCACCTGGGTCCCAAACGGCACACAAGCCCACCAGATTTGATTTCATCCGGGGGACCTAGAGTCTGGGACGTACCGCTTCAGGCCTCCGACAAGGCGTGGACCATACAAGCCCAAGAGGCCTCCGCACAACCCCAATGGATAAGCAGAGTAGGCGTTGGCTGACTACCGTCAATTCAGTGGACTGAGGCCGAGACACCTCACCCAAGCACTGGAGAAGGCCCTACGCAGCACCATGGACTTCCAGTACCATACAGCCCTACTGTTTAACATTTTCTCTAAAGGTTTACCTGCCTGATTTTCTTTTTTGATTTTTTTTTTTTGTTGTTGTTGTTCTTGAATGACAAAATGCATGCATCTCAAATAAGCACAATCAAATATAAACGTAGAGTTTTATTTAGCTAGGTCTAGCACGTTTCTCTGTAGCGAAGTCATGTCATGACCACTGTTGTGGATAGGTTTGTTTTATGTAGATTACTGGCACATAGTTTGTAATAACTCCCCATGTTAGCCAGGATCCAGAGGCTTTGATAGCAGCCTATCACAAAGGGCTTTCACGAAAATTAAACGACCCTCTAAAATGTGCATCTAAATTAGACTCTCAGAGTTTCAACCACAGTAATGTTAATTTGCTTAGCCTAGCATACAACTTAAACAGTAACTTTACCACATACTAATTGCTATCACTTCCAGGCACCCTACCAGGCCTCAGACTCTGCAGCTGCCCAACATTTTAAATAGAGTTTACCATAAACAGTCTTGAAGCGACAGAATTTAATGTACCCAGCTAAGTTAGCTTTCTTGTTACACATATCCGTTTTCTCACTGTACTCGAGAATACCAAATGTATTGTCTTAACTGTTAAAGACCCGGCATGTCTCTATCATCAATGATACGCAATTACATTATTTAGAATGTTTATAGCCTAGTTCTCATACCGACTCCAATGCATTATACTTTAAAACTGTGTTTAAACCCACATGTATAAGCCTGAGTAAAATAAAAATGTGCATGTTATTCATATGCCCCGCATGTTACGCGAGGGAAAGACCGGAGGATTGCCTTTGGGGTACCTCTCGTCAGTCTGTACTTCATACCTGCACTACAAAAATAAAGAATAAAAAAAAAAAGAACTAAAATTCCTCAACTTAAAGCTGAGAGACTGCAATTTAATTCCATATTCATTATTTAACTGTAACCAACTTTTTGGTAAATAGCCGAAATAACAAAACGTGTGTCAGTGTTCAAATATTTCCGGACCTTACTGTATACATTTTGTCCTGCGTTTTGTTAATAGTATTATTTTATCGTAGTTACTTTTAATTAATTCTAATTTTCAAATCAATAAATTTTTATTCTAGATTCCATGCATTATTACTTTTTTAATGGTATTTTTTTCGGTGTAATTTCCAATAATTTTTTTACTTTTAATTTGATGTTCATAGTATTTCCAGAAAACCATTAAAAATCTGCAGTTACGGATTCTAAACAAACAGAATATCATAAAAACATTTAGAAAAAAATAATTCTAATCTAGTCTACCTGAAATTCAGGCACAAACTATGTATTTCTGTTAGTCATAATGCAAATGATATTGTGTTGACGCACTTGCTTCATAAACTTACAAATTAAACAGCCAAGTTTTTTTTTCTGATAAACTGCTTTGCTGACTCACATATGCTCATTGCCTCCTCCTTTCATCCACCACTGACAATGAAAATGAAACTTGTTCCCAACAGAGTAGTCACTAATCATTGTGTTCAAAATCCATCAATTCTGTATATCCTCTTGGCAGAAGCTATTTCTGTGTTGCTTTCTACTTTATATCTGCCACGAGCACCAAATGAATACATAATATATAATTATATACATTTATTAGATTTCATTTAAAATCTGCTAAGAACAGATGCACTTAAAATAAACAAAATACATGACCGTGTAATATATCTCTAGAGATCTATTTGTATCTTTTCATGAATGTGATTTCATTTATTTACATCTCTCGTTATGTGTGACTTGTCTACTGTTACTCACGACACCACTCTATAACATTTTCCCTAACCACCACACGCCCATCTATGCAATTTTCATTCCCACCATCCATGAAAGGAACTCTTTGGACACGCTAACAACTTCATCTCAATAAATCTGTTAGATTCTGCAATGATTCCCTTTCTACCGCAGTACAGACTCTC
The DNA here is from genome assembly GCF_036172605.1 of Pelobates fuscus. Taxonomy (NCBI): domain Eukaryota; kingdom Metazoa; phylum Chordata; class Amphibia; order Anura; family Pelobatidae; genus Pelobates; species Pelobates fuscus. The sequence continues at coordinate 65,876,587 of NC_086318.1, forward strand.
TGTGGCTGTCCAATCATAGACTTCTCAATGAGCAATATTACAGCTTGCTGTGAAGTCTTTGTCTGCCTCTTGAATTTAGCTCCATGGAGCTCAGCAGTAAGAAACACAACCGGCAGTCTAAAGCGCTGATTTTTAGTAAGCTGTTGATTGACAGACATCAAATGTCAATTTTATAAAATGGAAAAAGAGGACACACTCTACACACATAAAGCACTTCAGAAAATGGAGAGATTCAGCATTGCTTCTCTCTGGGTGTGTGACGGGAGGCTTAAAGAACAGGGATGGAGATGAAAGCGTTAGATGAAGGTATTTATGGCTAGGAGGAGTAAAGGATGGACAGAGAGGGGGTGGGTAAAGCAAACATTTGTTGCATACAATTAATAGGTTTACCAACCAAATTATATCACCAAAATATTAATAACTACGTGTACATGAAATATTGGTGGAATACATTAAATGACAATAATAGAAAGCTGTATGCTCAGAAAACAACAACGGTATACTACAGGTATAAATGGTAACAATGCTATTAGATCCCTGTCCTCCTACACTGTCTAAATACCCTTTTACCCCCTGCACCACCTACAGCCCATATTACCCCTTGCATGCGCTATAGCCCAATCTCCGTCCAAATACAACAGGTTTTCTTTCCATGTCGTCTAAGTGTCAGAACCAGAGCCTCTTGGCCAAAACTTTGTTTTTGTATTCTTTGTTCTGGAAATATCCTTCCCATTATAATAAGCAGGCTGCTTTATTTCAGTACTGTTTACTTGTGTTGTAAATATAAATATGTGTAATATTATAACCTGTATATAATTCTGGTTTTAAAAAGTAAGCAATTTCTTGAACCTGATAAATTACACCTTTATGTCTCTATTAGAAGAAGTTCCAACTAGATCTTATCATTAATTAAGCATTTGGAACCCCACTACAATTTTATAAACCATATGTCTCATCCTTACTGTTTATGCACTTCCTTATTTTTCCAGAAGGTTCTTTGTAACACTAAAGTAATTTATTGTATTGTATGTCTTTAGTGAACAATCCAATTCCTTCGAACCTGAAATCTGAAGCCAGAAAAGCAGCAAAAATCTTGCGAGAATTTACAGAAATCAGTTCTAGAACTGGACCAGATAAGATTATTCCTGGTATGTATTGCAATAACTTAATTGTGTTTCTTTTTTTCTCAAATATATTTTTTACTGATTTAGCCTTAATTGAACACTCTGGTGCAATTTACATTCTGCCACCCCTTCCTGGTTTGTATTTTGTTTATTTTCTTAATTAAATGTCTATATCAAGCGATTTTTTTTTTTTTAACCAACTATTTTAAATTGTATTTTTGGTCTGTCTTTTTTTTTTTTTTTCCCCTCTACTAGTCTTATCACTTCCTATGAAATTTTCAACTAGCACCTGTTCCTGAGTACTGGTTGAGACCCAATCCGTAACCTCACAGCCATACAAATGTTTAGGGACTTACAGCCCCTTACCAAACACCCTTTCCTAAACCAATAAAACTGTATGACTATCAACGTAAGTTTGCATTTGGTACTAATCACAATACCAATTATAAGCGGAATTGCTGGTCATAATAAATGACAGACAGATCAAGATAATCATTTAAGTTTGCAATAGGTACTGTAATTAGTGCCTATCTCAAGTTTCAATACAATAAATATATTTAAATAAAATATATTCCGATCCTTCTGTTTCTTCCACAGCTCACGTTATAGCCAAAGCTCAAGGACTTGCTATTTTGTCTGTGATAAAAGCTGGCTTTTTGGTAACTGCCAGGGGAGGAAGTGGAATTGTGCTAGCCCGTCTTCCTACTGGGCGTAAGTATTGTTATAAAAAAAATGTTTAGGTGCATTCGGCGGCTTATCTATAAAGTCTTTGCAGCATTTGATTTGATTTAAGATGCATGGTTTCATTTTTTTTTCTCTATAAGTCTAAGCCAGATATCAGAAAATCATAGTAGGACATAAGTCTCAAAGAAAGACTGTCCTGTGTAAAGCATGTCATTTGTGATCTTTGTGATAAATATGTTAAGAAGATTTCAAATGGTGTTCAAAGCAGTAATCATTAAATTCTCACTCTAACATTCCATCAGCAGAACAAGGTTTCTGTGCTGAGCAAATAAGCATGCATATGCAGTCTTCATCACTGAGTATGCTGTAGATTACAACTCCAATTACGCTTGTCAAAATGACCCAATGAAATGTTGGAGATAGCTTGTTCCTGGAAATTAACTGCAAATAAATCAAGGGGAAAAAATTAACAACCAAAATACCTTAAAGATACCGCACCATCATCTCAATATGGCTGTGCCTTCCCAGTCCTAGATTGTATACAGAATGAATTAAGAAAGTTCTGATGCAGAAGAAAAATTAGACAATAAAAAATTTATACCAGAAGGGTTACATTTCAAAGATGTTCCTGTGTGTTCTGTCCTGTGAGGTTAAGAATGTCATTATTTTAGGTATGTTAATGGTTCTGATTTTTTTATTTTTAGAATGGTCCGCTCCTTCAGCGATTGGAATAGCTGGGCTTGGAGGTGGATTTGAAATTGGAATTGAGGTAAGATTTAAATACTATAATACATTACATTGGTTATACACTACAGTAAATACTGTGTGTATCACAAACCTCCCCTGCTCTCAGTTTTATACATAGTTTAACCCTTTTTACAATGATAGAGCCCACTTGTTTAGTAAACATTGACAAATAGTCTTCATTGAGAAAAATGAGATCATTATCATTATCAGAGGTGCACAATGCAGCAGACATCTCAACATCTTAATTTAACCTGAATTGCAAGTCTTCTTTTGAAGCAGTTTAAACCGTTAATTCTCAGTATTATCAATACCCAAATGCCCAAATCTCTCAACAAGACTAAAAAGGTGACTTTCATTTTAACATGCAAATAGGAAAATCCCTTCATATTACAACTTGCCTGGAATATACTTAGGGGTTTGAAGAACAGTGTTTTTCACATACTAGCCCATTCAAGTTACTTGTATTTCAGTGTTTCTTTAATTCATGCAGAAAAAACTTGAAATTACTATAAGCTCAACCTGGAACGCACTAGATCCCTTTACATAAAGTAAACACCTCCAACACTGCAAATACATTAGTCAAACAAAAGAAAAATAGCAAAGGAATTAAAGTACGCCCAACTCACACGAAAGTGTTAATATACAAGTTTGGTAAATTGTATAGGAGATTCGGGAGAACCTATAATCTATATATAATCTATATATATAGTGTAATACCATAGGTACAAAAAGAATAGGGGTGGTAGCGAACTCACTAGACGACTAGAAATTCAGGCATATCTCCCTTTTGTATGGTAGCAAAATATGATGATGGAGCTCTTCCTGGATGTTTCTTCTTGCAAACTCAGATAAGCAAAGGGAGAATATATTGCAGATTGTATAAAACGTATACATTTATTAATGCAAATGCGCGCTTACTAGAATGTAGGAGTATCAGCATGAAGCAGATCAATCTCCAGAAGGTGTTGCAGAAATCCAGAAAGTGCCAAATACAGTGCAAAACTTAAATACACATAAACAAAACCTGAAATAAAATCCTATGCGTTTCGTCCAGCTGGACCTCTTTAGGTATAGGATCTATGTATGCTGGTACATAGATCCAATGCCTTTTTATCTGACCATGTCAGACATTGTAGACTCTGAGAAATGGCAATATTTACATTTGTCAGGAAACACCACTTAAGTGGCTGTCAGACCACTAGTCTTCACGTTTGACGTTATCACACATAGGACGACAGTCCCCAAAACGTCCAGTACTTTTCATTAAGAATCATTGGATTCAGTGCTTCTGTCATCTCTGAGAAGCATTTGATTGACAAAGCATGGCATGTGCGTTATGTTTTTAATGAATCTGTATGAGAAGCAGTGGATTGGACAATAGTCAAGATAATAGACTTCATTGGAGTCAACTGCTCCAATGAACCTATCCCAGCACTGAACTACAGGTGAGTTTTATGGAGTTGGTTAGTTTACTTTTAATTAAAAAAAAAAGGGGGGGGGGCATCACTGTTTACATATTAAGGCACATTCTAACAGTAGAAATCTATATAATAATTTTTAATTTGCCATTTGTTTTTGACATAAAGAGTTTATTCCCAGAGCAACAAGCAGATTATAACCTAAAACTGATTACTTTTTTGTTATTGCTGAAATACGAACAGGAAAGTCTGTGTCTCCCCCCCCTCCTCCACCCCCCTCACCCCCCCAATAAAAAAAACAATGATAGTAGGATCAACAAAGTCATAATTACCACAAAGTCCTTGTGCTACTTTTTAAATAAAGAAATGTGTTGCCACATAATAGAAAGTAAAATGTTTCATGTTCTACAAGTTACTATTTCCGTTGTTCTAATGAGAATAGAAACTGTGCAATTTATTTCACATGGATAACAGTGTTTACCCCAATACAGCTGCTAAATAAAAACGGTTTGTGCAGAATTTCGGATTAGTATAAAACCTTTATCTTTTTGCTTTTGTAGTTTCATTTTCCATGTGCTCTTTCTCTTCCTGTAACGTGAACATCCTGAAAATACAGTCGTGATTCTCCTCATGCAAATCTTTCTGTAATGATGTTAGTTAATCTTTTGATACCTATCTCACGAGTCACTAATCACTTATTGGAAAACCAGGTGAGACAGATTGGAGAACATCTTTGTCTGAAATACAGTAGACCGCTTTCCTACTGAGTAACTTGTTACAAATAAATGTCTCTCCTGACTAAATCAACACTCTAATGTAGACTTTAGAAATTACCCATTTGTAATCCTGGGCATTTCTGTATTGAGATGCCAGTTAAAGTTATTTATGACTTGTGACCTTATGTTCTGTTCTTTCTACAACAACTTTCTAAACCATGTACATGTCAAACAGGATATTTTCCCTTACTTGCTGCTTTTATTTATTACCATATTATTTGCTATGTTAGAGGATCATCTAGTTAAATTATGGGATGTTTCATTTAAAGGAACACTCCAGTGCATGGCACTCAAGGCTGCCAGAACCAAACAGGGTCTGGCCTATCTGTAGTCCCAGTGAAACTTTCAAAATCTGCTAATACGAAAAGGTGGGGAAGGAAAATCCTTCTCTGATCACTTCCTCCCAGCACTTGTGAATGGGAATCCACACTGTAGTAGAGCAGCCTCCAGCTGTACCTGGCCAGCCTGGTACCCACTGGACGCCAGGGAAGCCACCCACACTGCTAGATATACACAAAAATGCATAATAACCCTCCCCTTCCACAAATAATCCGAACAGCCCAGACACAAACACACAGTCCGCACAAATGCAACACCACTAACAATCCACATACATGCACACAACCCCACATACAATACCCCAAACAGCTCCACACTTACACACACCACGAAACACACTATGTGACATTTCCATCCACACACACAATTCCACAAGCAGCCCCCATACACAGCCCACATTCATAGGTATCGTACACGATACCACAAACTACTCATGAACATGTACAATATAATAGCTCATATACGCATAAATACAACAGTACAAAGCAACTGCAGTATAAATAACACAAGCAGAATACGACAACATACACACCTCAATTAAAAAAATAATAATAGGACCGGCACACTACGAGCCATCACAATCTTATTTCGGCACAGTGCTGCTAAAAGGTTGGCTAACCCTGTACTATAACATCCTGGCACTTTCTTACCTGAGGTCCACTGGCACCAGTCTCAGCCTCTTCTCTAGCCAGAAGCTCTCTTTAGTGAGCTAAGCTCCACAATGCTGGCTAAGAGCGATCTAAGCCAATGAGCCAGCTCTGCACGACATGGTATATCTCAGGACAGCTAACAAAAGCTCTTAGCAAGAGCTTCTGGTTCTCCAAAGAGGCTGATAATTGTGCCCTCTGCACCCAGGTAATAAGTCAAATGGTTAGCAAATAGTTTGACTACTGGGCATGCTGTAGTGATTTTAGTGTCTGGATTGTTCTAGAAGGCACTTGTACTTAAAGTAGATCTATCTACAAAATGTATAATGTTGTGGTTGTATAATTAATATGCTTAGAGACACTCCAAACACCAAAATCATTTCATCTTAATGAAGTGATTTTGGTGCGTAGACCCAAGTGCTGGCTGAACAATTGCTACAAATTCACGGTAGGTCCCAGTGCTTTTCTTTACAAAGCAATGCATTGGAATAGAGCCCATTAGGATGGATGATCTTAGAAGAAGAGCATGGAGAAGACTGCTTGTGTTAGATTACCATAGAGTTAAAAAAAAATGCACTTTTTAATATTAAATTAAGAGGGAGCTAGAAATTAAAAAGTGAAAAACACAATAACATCAAAAAGAAATATATATGCCTGTAAGTTTTTCCGATTTGCTATTTGTGTACTCTATGTAAAGCTGTTTATTTTTTTTTTTTTAAATATTTTTTACACAAATGAAAATAGGCTTACACAGATTGAAGCAGACATACATACTAAAGGTCATACATACTGACACAGATAGGTGCATCTCACACTTTCATAGTTTGATGCAGACAAACGGTTACTGACAGCCCAAATTAGCGTACGTGGCAACAAGCATGGAATTTTCGTGCGTGCAGATGTGGAATGGACTTTAGATGTGATTTAAAGTTTTGTAAAGTCCTCTCAACTTTACATGTAATTTAGAGTCTATCTGGTCAAACCAAGCATTTTTTTTTATGCAAAGTTTGTGTCGGAAAGTGCATGGAGGGAGTTTTTCCATCATATTGCCATCCAAAAAGCATGCATTTTGTAGCAAAGTAGCACTTTGTGTTACATTGTGAGACATGGTTGCATTTGCTGGAACACTGGGCTAGTGGTACACTAAGTAAGCACAGTCACTGTAATTAATCTCTGATACATAAAAATACATAAAAAGTTAGCACATGTGCAAAAACAATGATAAAAAAAAATCATTATTTTCTTTATCTAATCGTATACATTGCAAGATCTTATCACATGTTCCATACAGAATCTTTTTTTTTTCCAAGTTTCATGCCATGTCATATTTCATCACTCATTTGACATACTCAACCCATGTGCCATCCATAGTAAAACGTTTTCAAAAGCTGGTGATCGTTAAGCATTTGCTTAGTGTAGGTCTTGGTGAAATGACTTTTACTTATAAGTCGTGGATTGGTCAGTGTCGGTGAACATTTGTCTGCTTCCCATTTCCCCATACTGTTGTATTGGGTAACAGATCTTTAACAGTATTTGTTGAATGGACTTTAAAGGGACACTGTAGGCACCCAGATCACTTCAGCCCATTGAAGTGGTCTGGGTGCAAACATCCATCACCCTTAACCCCGAGCATGTAATTATTGCAGTTTTTCTAAACTGCATAATTTACCTGCTAGGGTTAACTCCTTCTCTAGTGGCTGTCCACCAGACAGCCACTAGTGAGACTTCCGAGTGCTTAGACGACTTTTGGTTCTAATGCGAGCGTGGCCATTGCCGCGCATGCACATTAAGTCTCCCCCGCCGGTGATGGGGGAGGAGCGTGGGCAGAGCTGAGCCAGCGTAGAGGGACATTGGCACTGGACCCAGTTAAGTGACAGAAGGGGTTATTAACACGGGGGAGATGGAAAGGACTTGGCAAAGGGGGAAGCTATAGTGCCAGGAAAACGAGTTTGTTTTCCTGGCACTATAGTTTCCCTTTACATTGACTAGCTAGTGTTCACTTCACTCCCAAGGTTTTTGAGGTTTGAGATCTCTGTTCCCCTTGAACATCGATTATAAGCTTTGTAAGTCTTAATGATGATCCTCTAAACTGTATGTTCCTTTAACAAAAAAAAATATATATATATATTATAATATCACTCTGCTAACCTTGTAATTTAATTTAAAACATATTATCTGGTCTAATAGGTGCCATGAGAAATAAGTTGGGAGTATTTATTTTTGTATGTTGTTTAAACAATGAGGAAAGTAATAGAGATTTCCCTTTCCTATAAATGACCCTAATCACACCTCAAAGGTTAGGACGAGGAGTGGGATAGCAAGTTAAATTATGGTAGCTACGCATAAGCAGATGTTCATTTTTAATATTCTCCACTTTTTTCATACCTCATAAGAATAACATTTGGCTCACAGTACATTGTTTTCATCTTTGTAAAATACTCTTGTAACCTTGACTACCCTAAACAAATAGAATAATGCCCTTTGCTCTTGACTTCAGGAACCATGACCACGTCAAATCATGGTGCTTGCAATAAAGTGGCCATGGTGCTTGCAATAACCCTTTAAATATGCTTATAATATATAATAAAGTGTATGCATTTCATTCACAACCAAACTATAGACCACACTAATATATTTGTAGGAATATACCTTCTAGGGCCTCAATTTGCTATTTTTATTAAACTTTTCCAATTCATTTCTACAAATACACTCTCTTGGATATATATACGTGACTGTAGTACATTGGAGGTACTGAAATAAAACAAAAGAAAACATTGCCAGGAACACAAACATGTGTTTCTGGCAATATAATGTTAAAATAACAATTCTGTGTCCGCCCCTGTGCAGTAGATAGGTGATTTTATGAACCCTTTCTCCCATGCTGCGACGATCTCATCGCATTTGCCTCCGCCTCCTTGGCTGAAATTATCAATCTTGATGATCTTCGCCAATCCAATGCTTTCTCACAGGAAATGCTATTGAGCATGCACAGCAAAACACTACACTGCGCCATCCTCATAGAGATGCCTTGAATCATCATTGAATGTTCAGTTCCCCCATGCTGAGTGGGGAGTCGCTGAACGCTACTTTTCTCTGAAAAGGCAGTGTTTACATTGAAGAGCCTGCAGGGACATGCTTTAGGCAACAGAGCCACTACATTAAGCTTTAAATGAAACCCTCTATACACCATCACATGTACACAAAATTGAGGGGGGGGAATTAGAAATTCCAGATGCGTGAACCACAGAACCAAAGTCATATGTGGCTAGATAATGTTAGGGAACTGTTAACCCGTTTAGGTAAAACAGCACCCGAGTACTCCTAGAAAGTTGTTATAGTGGCCAGTGTCCCTTTAACCATTTTCAATTGTTTTAATCTGAATTTTACTTTAATATATTTTTTCCATCTCATGAGGCTCTATAACCTTTTTAAAATTATTGAAAACATTACTTATTTTGAAATTATTTTGATAAAAATTAGTGGACCTACCCAGTGTGTTTATTTAGGTGTTCTGAGCCTATATATTAAACTAAGACAAATCAGCAGAATTTTACTGTGCATGTAAAATTCTTGAAAACTATTTAATTTTCCCAATAGAATAACATATTTAATAGTGGGTGGCCTTACACTTCTTTTGGGAGCTAGATCTGTGTTGATAATCATACATTTTTTTTTTTCTCCATTTATATGCATTACTGGGCACAAGGTTTAGTCCACTCTAACTTGTCAAATTAAATCATCTTAAGCAGCAAATGTACATTTATCCAAAAACCCAAGCATAGAACAATGACGTAAGTACTAATGAAACAGAAATACAATTAAAAAAATAACAAAACATCTTGTATTTTGGAAAAGTAATATTCAAGAATGAATATTTCATATATCAGTATATAGTGTAATTGTTTTCCATTGTGGATAAATACTAATAACAGAAAGGCATTTCCAGACTTTAGCAATTGCCTTCATCTTAACTTACTGGAGGCTTCTTCATATATACTATATGCAAACAAATAATTGTGTTGAGACCAAACACAATACAACTCCCAACATTAAAAAACAAGTACAGTGCAAATTAAAAAAAATAATGTTATGCATCACCTGCATATCTCATAGTTTAATTTTGAGGGGTCCTTCTTGGGCATAAAAAAAGAAAAAAAATCAAACCTCAAGAAATTGTGCTTCCACAACTATCCTAGAATTCCCAGTTTGAGATGCAGATGAGCACAGACAGGTGTGTGTATATATATGGGATAGTTGTGGAAACATATTTCTTAAATTTCTATGCCAAAGAAGGACCCCTCAAAACATGAGATATGCAGGAGATCCATAACAATGTTTTTTTTGTTGTGTGTGTGTGTGTGTGTGTGTGTGTGTGTGTGTGTGTGCACTTAAACTGTGTGTGTATTATGGAAGCAACATGTTTTTCTTTAATACAAGGATTGAACACAATCCAAATCAATTACATTGGTCCATCTAGTCTGTTCAGTCCTTCTCAGCAGTTAAAAGGACATTTTTATATCTGTATATGACTTCATATGGATTTTAATCTGCATTTATCTATGTTATGGGCTTACCTGCTTAATCAAAGACCTGAATAAGGGACTCTCTCGGACACTGATACCGTTTCTTTGTTTTTATAGGGATTCTATCACAGGCTGTGTGACAAAGAGAGTGCATTATATTATAAGTCTAGATTGTGCTGTTGGTGTTGATGTGATGATTTTTGTTTTTGTTTTATTTTATTAAATTTACATACAATCTACCTGTGGAAATGAAGCATAGGAGTGTGTTTATTTTTAGTCTGGCACACTCGATGTTGCCAACATTGCCTTGCCTGTTGTTTCTTGTAGAAAATTGTAGATACTTTATTCAAAGCATTGTGATATTTGGAAAGTGTGGTTATTGTTATTTCCTTTAATTGCAGGTGTCTGATTTAGTTATTATACTAAATCACAAAAGAGCTGTTGAAGCTTTTGCGAAAGGTGGCAACCTTACACTCGGAGGAAATTTTACTGTCGCTATTGGGCCTTTAGGGAGGTAAGTACATTAATGCAGCAAAACAGTAAAAAAATATGCTAATAATGTTTATTCTAGTTTGGTTAAACTAAACTGAATCAATTGTTTCCAAATCGTCACTAAAATAGAAGATCATTCAAAAAAATTAATTGCTCATATTTCACAATCTCAAAGGGTTACTCCAACCAAAACTAATAAAATAATAAGAAAACTCATCTTCGATATTGCAACAAGGCCAAGTTCTCCTTGCAACCCAATTGATTATCCTTCTTTGGTGTCACTCCTCCTCACAGAGGGAGGGATGTACCAGAGGCATGGTTGAGGAAGGACTTAGGACAGCACATGGTGGATTGGGGGGGGACGGACATGCCACAGTTGGTTTTTCAGAGCCAGCATTTTTTGTATCCTGAGGAAGGACGCATTCTATGCCTAGACTTAAAAGGACACTATAGTCACCAGAACAACTGCAGCTTAAAGGATCACTATAGGGTCAGGAACACAAACATGTATTCCTGACCCCATAGGGTTAAAACCACCATCTAGCCGCCCTGGTCCCCTCATGCCTCCCTAAAAATAGCAAAATCTTACTTGTTTTCAAGTCTGGAGCTGCTAGCTCTGGCTCTGTTTCCTTTAGACCTGCCCACTGCCTGCTGACATCAGCATAAGTGGTAGCCTGATCCAATCACAATGCTTCCCATTGGATTGGCTGAGACTGACAAAGAGGCAGATATGTTTTAATGCATGTTTGTTTTCCTGACCCTATAGCGTTCCTTTAACATAAGCAGTCCAGAACTCTCGTTCCAGGCTGCTAATGATGCTTCTATAGATAAGTTATGTATCCAGCAAGATCTAATGCCTCTATATATGCTGTGTTTCTAACCGACTATAATCTACATCAGGCATAGGCAACCTTCGGCACTCCAGATGTTTTGGCCTACACCATGCCTTGCCAGCATTACAGGTGTAAGAGCATTATGGGGGATGTAGTCCACAACATCTGGTGTGCCGAAGGTTGCCTATACCTGATCTACATGATCACTTCAATGCACTTATGAGATCATGGTGCTTGAAGTAGCCCTTTAATGTTTTCCTGATTTATAATGAACACATATGTATAGTATATTATACATATATGTTTTATTATATATTATTCTCCACCAGTGAGCTCCCATACATTGACATTAAGTCAATTCATTAAAATTCCATATGGTAAAAAGGGGAGCTCAAAGTTACAAACATAAACACTTCCACAACATGTTTTACTCCTGTTGTACTCCAATGGCTCATGACTGGAGAATTTTATGGGCCAGACACAAAACTATCGAACAACTGAGTTTGCTATGCTATACCTGAATTCTAATCCATTGGCTCGTATCTGGAATTTGTGAACCACAAAATGAAAATAGGGTAGTAAAATGTGAGCTTCCAGGAAAATGTGCAAAGATTCAAATATTAACTATTACAGATTATCCCTAGAGAATAAATCCCTTGAAAAATTCCCTAAATGTGATATCTTAATCATCTAGTTTGGTTATCGTGTAAATGGTTTGTGAGATATCACTGTTACACCGTATGGTATTCTCCAATTCACCTTGTTTTCTTCTCTTTTTCATCTATTTATATTTATAAACAAGGAACTATTTAGCATTAAGCATCCTGTGAAATTCTTGTCTTGGGGAGACATATACAAATTTGATTATATAGGCGAGAGGTGTCCCTCAACTCATTGAAATCAATATTTTTTGTATTCACAAATACATTTCCCTTTAAACTTATGTGACATTGATCCATTTTACTTAACTCGCATATGTCTCGTATATCTATGACATTGCAATAAACAAATTTAATAGCTTCAAATCTGAGCCTGTAATAGTAGTAAATTATAGCAAAGTGCTAGTGTAATTTGCTTAAAATTATTTAAAATGACTACCCTATTCTCTGTCCCTTTTCCTTTATTGCTAATAACCCGTAACTCAACTACAAACACATATTTTCTTTTTTATTTGGAAAGGGAGACAAGTAAACTACTGTAGTTGTTACTCTCCACGTTATCCTTCACAATCAATGAAACTCGACTGACATCGCCATTTGTTACATTTTGACGAAAGCAATGTTAAATTAAGGATTCTAAGCAGTAGTAACAGAGTGTACAAACATTACAGGAGGATAATAGCTGTATACTCATAGTAGGAAATGTTAAATCTCCAACAGACTCCTTACATTCCTAGCAGGTCTTGTGTGATGCCATAGTAAATAAGGAAATGATTATAAATCAAAAGACCTCAAATCTCAAACTGGAGATATAGCCAGTTGTAAAATATTTACATTTGGCTCTGATCAAACCAAATGCAGTTAAAATGACTACAAATCTCCCAAGCTATCATGGATAGGTACTCATTTTCTTTTTCTAAGAAAATGATTTATGCTTATAGCCCTATTCCATAGTCAAACAAAACTTTATAAAACTGTTTTAATGTATCAAATATAAGCCTTTTTTATGTGCTGATAATCTATACAAGTAAAGTGAAATAGGCTAAATAAGTATTATGACATTAATGAACATTTAAACATAATAATTACTTTTTTTATATTTCTGTAATGACTGGGCTTGCATATTTAATAACACTTTAATAATATGTGGTATTTAGTGACTCTTTATGTTTAATAGAAAGCTTCACATGTGAATTAAGATTAGTATTGCGGAGAGTTGGAGGATGACCTGACGTTCATGACACCAGAATGTATGTGTGTGATTTATCTTCTATTTATTGATAGACTTCACTGAGTTGCTAAAGCTAAATCCGATATCGTCACATCAGTGCCGCATCCAAGCGATATATATTGGATCTTGACCTAGAGATGCCATAACAAAGTAACATATGAACAGTAACCTGTATTTATTTACTTATTGACTGTGTTTTCACACGGTTTAATTCATGTCTTCGTTGACCAACAGATAATATGGTGTGTACATTCTGCAAGGTTGCATCTCATACTGAATCAATATGAAATATACAGAAAACCGTTTGAGAACGTCAATACTTTTGCAGTGCCCTGAAATCTTAATAAATGTTGAAAGAGTTTCACTGTTGTATTTATTTTGTTCTTCTAGAAATTTGGAGGGTGATGTTGCAATACGAAGTACTGCTGCAGTATATACATATTGCAAGTCACGTGGATTGTTTGCTGGGATATCACTGGAAGGATCAGGTTTGATTGAAAGAAAGGAAACTAATCGGAAGTAAGTTAGGAGTTTTGAAAACAACAAATATATTACAATACTGCATTATCATTGGCCGGTGAGCTATTTTAATGTTGTACCTCTAATGGTTTAGGATTATTTCTTTTTTTAATCCCATAAATGTGTCTTTGATTAATAATCAATAAAACACAATATAAAACAGGAAGGGGGAAACTTCTGTTTGAAACCATGAAATACACATAATTTTATATTTAAATTCATCCAGCTTGTGTTCTTGTTAATTATATAGTAATGTCTGTCTTAGGAGATGTACAAGTGCTTTGTTTTTAGCTGCCACTATTCAGCTTTCAATAACTCTGTACAGTCCAGAATCCACCTCTTTTGCAGATATTATAAGCTGTAATATCATCTGGCCAACACTTATTGCAGTGAGAAGGGGACTGTGACTGCATCAGACAAGCAGGATGCCCATGAAACAGAAATGCATCCTTCACTTGCCGCAAGCCTGTAA